>NC_052626.1:55087648-55107648 GCF_016161935.1 Mauremys reevesii
CTGCCTCTAGATGAATAATATAACAAAGATTTCTTCGTTGCTGAAGACAATTACTTTAAAGCAGCTTGAAGCTATCATGTGCAATACAAGACAAGTCATTTCTTTTTAGAAGGGATTCAAACACATGTATCAGTATTGTTATCTATTTATAAATTATATATTTAAAAGTAAAGTAAGACAGACATATCTGAAATGTTACACAGGGGGGAAACATGATAAGAGATATTCCAAATTATTCAACCTAATCCTAACCAATAGAACCTTAAAGACACTGGGAATTTGTAGAAGAATTAAGCATTATATGCTGTAAAAAGCTCAGTTAAATACCCTCACAAACCAAGAGAGTCTTTCAGATCTGCAATACACAGGCCTTCCAAATGCAAAACATTTTTCTTTCTGAGGGTTCTCCTTTTTCTTTTCATTCTTTTAATCGCTGAACCTACCAAAAGTACACTTTCTAGAAAATCTTCAGTGCTTTCATGTCTTGTATTTCATACACTTAGCCATCTTGGATTAATAGGAGCCAATGAAGATACACATTCTTAAAACGGCTGCAGTTTCATTGGTCTAATCTATGAACTTTAAAGACCTACGTTTTATGAGCTTTCCTCAGGGTAGATATTTCAATGTTCTAAAAACAGGGTTATGGACTGTTAAATTAAGCACATGTTCTGAATTGACATTTTAGTTCCAGCAGGTTATTTGGTGCCAAGATTGCCAATGTAGTATCTGCAACCCTGGAACATATGTTTACATGTCTTCTTAGCTTTGGGGGGAGGCGGAGGGACCTGAAAACAAAGTGGTGTTGCATAATAATTTTATCCTCAAATATAAAAATTTGAAAAAATGTAAGCAGAGGTTTGCACCTATGTTGTATGAACTGAAGAGCTATACAGCTGAAAATGGTGCATAGACATTGCTGTTTATGACCTTTTCAGCAACTTATATAGTTATATCTTCATCCCTGTTTTCTAATTCAAGAGCCTTACATCTGTCTTTAGCTACAATAAATGTGAATCATTCAATTATACCAAGGGGCGCTAAAATTTTTTATTGTGAAAGTAATGCTAACTGTAGAAGGCAATAGTAATGCTGAGGCAAAATGATCTTTAGATAATGAAACATAATGGGTGACTTTTACTCAGTCTGTTCTACTGAAGACCATTTTCCAGCGTTTACACCCAGAGGGCATATATATAGACCAAATGAAGGAATGTTCAAAAATCATATGAGCTGATCTATGCCAATCTTTCCAAAGAAAGTCAAAAGAATAGTTTACCTGTAAAGATGCTTTACAATGAAACAGACAAGATATAACAATGAGAGAGATGTAAACACACACACAGAGCTACCACTTTACAGTGTAGCACACTTGTAGGTCATTCGAGATTTTGCATCACAATTTTCACAAAATTCAAACATGCACACACTTCTTGCAGGTGTTATCTCATACTTAGTCTGTTGAGCAGCGAAGCTAATCCCTACAGCAACATTTGAAGGTTTAAAAGCTATGTTTTTTGTTTTTAAATGCCTATGAAAACATTGCCTATGCTCAGAGGCCTTTTAAAACAAAACCAAAGCTTTTAAAGCTTCAAAAGCAGCCATGGGAATTTGCTCCTCAGGAGGGAATCCTAAATGAAGGCCAAGTTTCAGTGGCTTCCCCTGGACACTACAAAATGTTTTGTGGGTCTCTTCTACTTCTTTTAATAGGGATGGGCTGAACTGACTGATTCAAGGAAAGAACAGACTGAAATCATTGTCTAAGTCCTAAACTTAACTAAGCCCAAATCTCTTTTTAGGCAAATCAGTCCCAACTAAGTCTATGGCTCTCCCCCAAACCTGCAACCTACAAACCTCATGGATACCTAATGCAACTAACAGAAAGACCCCAGAGAGGCACCAGCTGTAAAAGAGGTAGAATGGAGAACAGAAGAACAGTTTTAAGTTTTTCTGTTGTTAGGAACCTAAAAAGAAAATTGGCTAGCTAAGAATTAAATCAAAGGAGAGGTGCTTCTAGGAAAATCTTCTGAAAGGCAAAAGAAAATGGCAAAGAGAAAGGCTAACATGAGTGTGAAGCCAAATAAAAGAAACAAGAAAATGGCAGTTGAAAGTAATGTAATGTATGTAAGGAAGACAATTTCCTTCCATAAACACTGTAGATTACCAAGTGAAACATTCTAATGTTGTTTCTGATACATACTAAAGGATTTAAAATTTAAATTATTTTATTTAAAATCATATTTTTTTAAATTATGAATGACATTTACATTTTGATTGATGAATGACTGTTGCAAAGTTAGGACATTGATTTTTGAGCTATACCAAAAAGACTAAAGAGAAGCATCAGAACACAGGGCCTTTCAACAATTGGGTTTGAAGTATTATTCTTATAAAGAGGCAACAAAGAATCAAAGTTTGTCTAGAATAAAGCCACAGGATCACAGCTGTTTGAGATGGAAAAGAGCTATTTGTGTAAATAAAACATCCTCCTCCTGCAAGTGTAGGCTATAGAAGAAGATTCAAGGAACATTTAATAAAATGTCATGCAGTTGGAGTGTCGTTTTCTCCTCCTACCCTACAAAATTTTTCATCCATGAGAAACGTATCCTTCCTAAACAATCTGATGAGCGAATGAATTGTTTTATGTCTGGCAAGTGGCTGCCAGACAGTAGAACAGAAATAATCAATTAATGGGAGTTCCCATTGAACTGTGCATGTATGCCTGTCCTGCACATTACCACAGCTGAGACTCAACCTATACCCTTCTGATCAAAGCCAAGAACTCTACCAAGGTGACCAAAAAGGGAATCATACCCAAAGGAGTTGTGTTAGACTTGCTCCTAGATTACATATTATACACCAGGCAACTTTTCAGTACCTTAAGAGCAGCTGAACCTTACAAGGAAATACTCTAAAGACGCAGGTAAAATGATTACATGTGAATAAAGAAGGGGAAAAGTATATTCACATCCCAAATACAAACAGAAGAAGTTGCTTTGAGCTTATAAAAGATATTTAGGAAAAAATGATAACTGAAGAAAAGCACAATCAAGATTGTAGCCTCTGATTATAGCTCTATATAAATTTCCCTCCCCACATACCAAATATTACTATACACACACACACACACACACATATATACGTACACACACACACAAAGATATTTTGAGCCAAATTCTGCCTTCATATATGCACACTCAACTCCCATTGACACACACTGAAGGCAACTGTGGATCTACTGTGTACTTTATATTTACATTTGTAAAATTAAGAATGCAGAAAATTACTTTACAAAGATTGAAAATTCTTCAGCAAATCTAAAAGAAAGGACAATTTATATTTACTAAACAAAAATCATTGATAGCCATTTGAAAGTTTAAAGGAGGGTTATTCATCATACAGCACACATGAATTCTACTAGTGTGGACTTCTTGCTGAAATGACGTTCTCTTTGGTGGGTCCCAGGACTGTGGGATTAGTTTACAAGAAGGAAAGAAGGGCCTGAAACCAAACCTAAATGATGAATTACTATATTAGAAAGTCTGGTCTATATGATTTGTCCAAATTTACAGATTCAGAAGACAAAACAAAAAAGTCAGACAAATCTGTAAGTAAGGCTAAATTACAGATTAATAGAAAGAATAAAAATTCTAAGAAATTAAGAAAGGTCTTCCTTCATAAAATCTTGTCCACAGACAGAACTTTATGCCAAAGTATTCTCAAATTTGGGAATGTGAACTGCTAATAAAATCCAGCATAAGGAAATTATGAGGATAATGAATTTACAGTAAAACAAAGTGTTTCTCCCACCAATGAAGATATCTACAATGGTTTTGTTGCTTTGAAATTTTCTGAAAATGGATACATATAATAGCAAATCCGTTGAGGCACTACCACAAATGAGTATATTACAGTCAAACGGATGGAAGATACCTATATTATTCTTAAGAATTAAGGCTACTGAACTAGTGTAAGAATCAAAGGTAAATTTGTAATATATAATTTAAGGACATTAGTATTCTACATGAAAAAGCTAAAGCAATATTGAACTAAGGAAAAATAAAGCTACTGAAAAAAAACTGGTCAAGTCTAGTGGTTGGAATCTTCTTCTCTGACAGAAGATACTGGACTTTTTTTATGCTTCAGAAAGACAGAAATCTAATCATCTTTTTTGCTAACATGGTAGCAGATGTTTTACCAAAAAGAATTTCATAATTTCTGAATACACAATGTGAGACTAACATTGTTTGGACTTCCAAGAGCATGAAAGGCCATCAGTCAAAGTAAAGATCTAATAAGTAAAAACAAAGAAATAAATGAAAACCCTACTGCCTTTCTTCATAAGGAAAGCATTTGCAGTTTAGGATTGAAATGAAAACGTTGGGATAAAACATGGCGTCCCAATCATGTTCTCCTTTAGCCATATTTGAAAATGATCTCTGCCAGCATGTCAAACAGGTAGTCGACATGAGAACTGAAGTTCAAGAGCCTGATTCTGCAATGGGACTACTCACATGGGTAAGGGCTATTTGCTCAACTAAATGTTTGTAAATTAGGCTCCTAGTGAGCATCAAACTTAGAAAAAAAATTACAACTGACAAACCTTCTGGTTTATTTTTGTTACTGTCAAACCAGTAAGATTTTTCTTTTTTCAGGAAGCATGCTCTTCCTGATGGTTCTTTTATTTTCTTCTAGCTCATAGCATAGACATAGCCTACATCTACCCCGGGGTAGGCAACCTATGGCACGCAAGCTGATTTTCAGTGGCACTCAGACTGCTCGGCTCCTGGCCACTGGTCCGGGGGGCTCTGCATTTTAATTTAATTTTAAATGAAGCTTCTTAAACATTTTAAAAACTTTACTTTACATATAACAATGGTTTAGTTATGTATTATAGACTAATAGAAAGAGACCTTCTAAAAACGTTAAAATGTATTACTGGCACGCGGAACCTTAAATTAGAGTGAATAAATGAAGCCTCGGCACATCACTTCTGAAAGGTTGCCAACCCCTGATCTAGCCTATTGTTAAATACAGATGGTTGGAAAATAGAATAACAATTTCTGCCCAAAAATTCAAAATGCAGAAGTCATTTTATTTTTGCAGGATTCAAAATGGGCCCATTTTCTGCTATATTTTTTAATTTGGAAAATATTTCAATAACAATTTTGGTCAAAAATCTTGGAAAAATTCATGAAAAACAGAAAATGTTGACAACGTTGACCTTTAAAAAGCTTAATATTTGAGAAAATGCTGTTTCTGATGAAAAATCTTGTGTGAAAAATTTCAACCAGCCCAATTAAGAAACTAGGTAACAGAATACGTGTACTAGTTACAATACTAACACAGTTGTAGAAGAGCCAATAATTAAGGGCCTAATCCTGCACTGTAGAAATTAAAGGATGCTTTGCAACTGACTTCATCAGGAAGCAGTTTAGACCCCCAAGTGGCCATTCACCATTTAGGCCCCAATTCTGCAGAAATTTACTCTAATGCTCAGCGTAACTCATGGGAGAAGTTCCATTGACTTCAATGGGAGTATTCGCAATACATAAAGCTAAGCATGTGTGTAAATCTTTACAGGATTGGGGCCCCACTTTGGCTATCACAGGTACATCAGAAGATGGAAGGTATATGCTGAAGCACAAGAACGATTTTCATTCCATCCCACTTCATAACTAGCTTCATATCCCAAGCCGTTTCTTGAAGAAAAATATTTAACATCTCCAAAATGCAAATTATTACATTAAAATCTTTAACTAGTGGCAAATCATAGCTCAGATTTTGGTTTAATTCTGAGAAATAAAAATAAAAGGTAGCAATAAAGAAATACTAAAAAGGTGGTAGCCTTTTGATTGTAAAGAAGACATGGGGTTTTAATAATTTTCTCAAGGCAGTGAACTGACACAATAAAAGTTACACTCATTAAATTTTACATGATTTGTGAACTAAGTACTTTTTATGCAAAACAGGCTTTACAGTTTGGTAGCACAGAAATATGAAAAGCAAGAGTTTTCATTACGTGCTCATCTAGAAAATGAATGTTAGCTTCCTTTCACACTTTTAGTGGGAAATTGTTTTATTTAAAACATTTAAAAGGCTGGCATAGTGTGTTAGTGGATGCAGAATGCCACCACACTTGCATAATCTTGGACTCTTTATATCTAACTGGATGGCTGCCCAGTCCCACAAAACACAGACTAATAATGCATTACCATTGAGTCAAACTAGCCCCTCATTTACACTGGTGCAATCCCAGAGTAATTCCATTGACTTCAGTGGAGTTACTCTGGATTTATACAAGCATAAGGGCCTGATCCAACGCTCATTCAGGTCAATAGAATGCTTTATGTTGACTTAGTAGGCTTTGTGATAGGCCCACAATACAGTTTGGCTCAGTCAGAGG
Source organism: Mauremys reevesii (assembly GCF_016161935.1). NCBI lineage: Eukaryota > Metazoa > Chordata > Testudines > Geoemydidae > Mauremys > Mauremys reevesii. The sequence goes on from NC_052626.1 coordinate 55,094,055, forward strand.
ATTTCATTTCAATCCTACACCTATTCCCCCGGGCAAGGGAAACTAGGAGAGCACTCAGCTCCTGTTGGACTGGTAGAAGTTTATGCTTCTCTTGAACAGTCCTCTCTAGCAGATGCAGAGTGAAGACTCCTTCACTGACAAGAGTGCAGCCATTAAGTGGTGAGTTTGAGGTCAGAGGAAGTAAAGGGGAAGCGTGAGCTGAATGATTCTGATTTCCAGTATTTATGTGATATATAAATACAGTCTTGATCCAGGACTGTAAAATTGGACAGGGAGTTCATGCAAGTTTCTGAATTTTATGCTCATAAATAATTTCAAAGCTTAGAGCTCAGCCCTGCAATAAAAATCCATATATGTATGTGTCAGACTCCTTTCCGGTGAACTTTCGACATATAAGAGGAGCTGTGTTCAGTTTTTAATATGACCAATTTGCATCTCTGGACAGATACAAAGAAAGGAAGATGTAGATGAATGTAGTTGCTTAACATGGGCAGCCTATAAGCCTCAAAGCCTTAACACCAGGTTGGGAGAGGAAAAATAGTTCTTTACATAGTTAAGGATTAAATCAGGGGTTGTCAAACATTTTCATAGCATAAATCACATTTTAGAGAACTTGCAGATCATCTTTTGCTCCCATTTACAACTGCATCACATCATGGTTGCAGCTACAGCAATGGCTTTGCTTACATGGAGAAATATAAAGTGCCAATCCCTGGCTGTGGCTGAGGAACGCACAGTGCAAATTGGAAGGATGCAAAGATAGCCAGCTATAAACCACTTCCCCAAGCCTGCATGGGATGCATGCTGGGCTGGTCCCCAGGTGTAAGTTAGAACAGCCAGAGGAACGCTTAAACATTTGTCATCTGCCAATGGCTGGAAAGGCCCTTCTGGGACCTGGGAATCAGCAGGGCACAGGGAAAACATACCCTTTTGCCCCAAGCCAGGCCCGCTATGCTTGCTGCCAGTGGTGTTGGAACAATTTTTACAGTGGGGGTGCTTAAGGCAGAAACCATGTATTTGGGTTGTTATTACTACTTCAAGGGGGTGCAGCAGCACCCTCAGCACCCTTAGTTCCAGCACTTATGCTTGCTGCAGGGAGGGAGTAGTGGCATCAGAGCCATTACAACTGCTATATGCCACCAGAAGATCCCCTTATGTTGGGGATATCCCCTGAAGCTGGCTCTACAAAGTGACCCAACATAGTCAAGCATCTGAGCAAAATATTTATGTATTACTAGCTGTCTTCAATGCAATATGATTTTTTTTAAGGCAAATGCTTTCTACTTCTCTTCTTCATTTCATCTCTCCCTCCATCTCTCTTCTCTCTCCCCTTGCTCTCCTGCATATGCCTTCCTGCCACTCGGTCCCATTCTCCTCCTTTCTCCTGCACATGCTTCCCTGTTTACAGACTATCCTCTCCCCCTGCACATGCTGCACTGCCGCTTGGGTCCCTGCCCCTCTGGATGTGCTATCCTCTCCCCTTCCTGCTACCTTGGACATAATTCTTGATGCCTCATGCTTTTCTCTCTTCCCATTTTCTGCTGATCCTGTGGCCATTCGTCTCTTGTCCGTGGCTGGCACATTGTGGGCTCATTGGTGCCTTATAGGCCCAACCCCACAATAGGAGCCTTGAGAGCAGGGGCGGCTCCAGGCCCCAGCACGCCAAGCGCGTGCTTGGGGCGGCAAGCCGCGGGGGGGCGCTCTGCCGGCGCCGCGGGGGCTTGCTTGCGGGAGGTTCACGGGACCAATGGACCTCCCGCAGGCAAGCCGCCGAACGCAGCCTGCCTGCCGTGCTTGGGGCGGCGAAATGCCTAGAGCCGCCCCTGCTTGAGAGGCATTATGTCACAGGATTACCCAGGCCTTTAAAGGGTTTTAGTGCACATTCTCTGCAATGGATCCACTCCTCCCTGCCCCTTTTGGTGTCATTAGTCCTACGCAGTCTTTGTGCTTAGGCGAGTGCAAGAACTGCAACTGTGGGCAGCTCCTGTGAAAGAACAATGGGGAGGGCTCCGTGTGCCTTTAACCCCTTGCACACCTGTGCAGGGACCAGCTACTATATTGGAGTACACTCCCATAGCAGCTGTGAAACTGCTAGAACATAGGATTACATTCACTACATCAGCCACTGGCAGCAATTCACCACCTCAATCTCCCCAGAATACCTAAAATAAACACTAGTAGAATTATAACAGAATTAAGTGCATTGATTTTTAAAGGAATCTAGGAAAAAAAGAGGATAGTTTCTGTACTTTTACAAAGCTATGTAGAAATGGCCTGGCAAGAGTTATTTCCATTTGTCCCTTCAAATATGAGAAAATATGACGATACTCCCTTTAAAAGATGGATTTCTTTAGAATTTGGGAAACCATTATTAACATTTACTTATACTTTTAAGAAGAGCTCTTGTTTTTGTTCCTGGAGATACGGTATGTGTATCAAGAGCTCAGTTGCAGTTTCTATGGGAATTTCTCCTATGAAATTAATAGCAGTGTAAATTTGAATATTAAAGAGCCATATTCTGGTATCAATTGCATAGGTGTGCAACCCCAATTGTCCAAACTCTGTGAAACGGATATGGATTTGAGACCGGATTCTACTCCTGTTCAAGTCACTCAGTTGCTATAGACATCAGTGGAAGCAGGATCAGGACCTTATATAGATAACCTCCTCCTACATTCAAAATCATTTCCACTCTTTTGAACAGGGAAGACCTGTCTTCCAGCTGACTCTAGCCCCCTTTCTTGGAAAACATCTCCTTGAATGCCCAGTGGAGAGTCTGCCCCTGGCCCAAAATCAAAAGAGAGCTTTTATGAATAGCACAACTATGGAATGTGTCTTGTATTTGGTGCATTTAACAATGTTATTATAAGTAACTTCTGTGGAAAACCATGGTACTAAAGCTAACCTGGTATATTCACAAGGGCCAAAATGAAAAGGAACTGTAATGATAAAATATATTGTGTGTAAATTTTTTCTTTATCATTTCCCCCGCAGCAAAATGAATGCACTGAATGTGATATTTGGCTAAAAGAATCTCTAAAATATCAAGCAGGGTATTCATACTAGTGCTGCCAGTTTTGATGCCCTAAACCTGCTTTCTTGGCCACCACTGTCTGTGTGCACACTGCAGACTCTTAGGCAATGGAGCAAGGAGTAGACTCGATCTTCCTGTGCCAATATGAGGAAAATCAATGTCAATGTCTAAAAGACAGAATTGCTGGTGCACGAGGCCACTAAACACTACAACCCACTGTATAGCTCTAGAGTGTTATAGGCAATCCTCCAGAAACACATACACACACACACACACACACAAAAAATCAAAACAAAACATTGGTTTGGAACAAATCCTGCAATGCATAATTGCCCTTGGGTGCTCTGGTAGATAAAAGGGAGTGCAAACACAAACACAGAGTTTCCCTGAGTTGTTCAAATTAAATATGTTTGTTCAAGAAAAAAAATGTGTAATGGGAAGACATGCTTACATAATGACAACTCAAAGTCTAATACATTGAAGACATTATTCCAAACATTTCACCTTCATGTACAGATTGCCTAGAAACGGTACCCAGGTCTATGCCCTTTCTGGTGACTGACTTCCTAAATGTTGAAAATGTAGCCCTTCTCACTACTTAAAAATCAGTCTGCAATGTTAAGCTATTTCTTTTACCAATTTCTCTGTATTGAAAGAGGAGAAAGTGTCTAAACAAGCAATAAAATACCTAGATGCATTCCCAATGCTTCTCTTGCTTTGATTTCACAGTTACTAATACCAGAATAATACTCAGCACTTCTATATAACCATCCATCCAAGTATATCAAAGCACTTCACTAATGTTAATTGACTGAGACTCACAACATCCTCTGTGCAGTAGCTAAATACTATTGCCCCCATTTTACTGATGGGAAAAGTGGATCACAAAGAGGTAGCATAACTTGCACAAGGTCACACAAATAGGCTTCAGAATCCTGCAATTTGTTGCACATGGGCAGACAGCCACATCCATACAAGGGGCCACTGAAGCAGCTGTCATCCATGTGCAACAAATTGCAGAACTGAGACATTAGAGTATGATGTAAAGTCAAGGGGAGTCTTTCGATTGACTTCAATGGGCCTTGGATCATGCCCTGAGTCAGTGCCAGAGCTATGGTTAGAATCCCTGTCTCTTAGTGCTGTGCTTTAACCTGTACACCACACTGCCTTTCTATACAAATCTCAAATACCAGGGGTTAAATTTTCAACTGTGCCTTACTCTGACATGGGAAGTTGCACCCACAGGGTTTCCACATGCATGTTTTTTCATAGTATATTTTTATGCACGTAAAACTTCTGGTTTTCATTTGCATATACTGTTTGCACGTTTGAATAAATGTATTGAAACGTGCAAAGAGTGAGAGTGCACCAAAACTTGTGGGAGCAAAATTGCAGGCACAATTGTAGATGTTGCTTTTGAGAATTTTGCAGCAAATATTTAGTCAATAATATGATTAAAATACTGAACCTTCTTAAAAAGTAAAAATGAAATGTTATGGACTCATGTCTCTGTCAGCTAAGACTCAGCTGTGTGACTCTTATTTTCACAGTGTGTGAGAGTGGACCAACATGAGGGACACAACTACATAAAAGCAGAGGTGGAAACTTGAAAATATGCTAAATTGATTTCTCTAGCAAATAGAAAGTTTCAGCAACCTCAGCCTCAGGATTAAGCATCTTTGATATCAGCTACCTACAGTAAGAAGAAATAACATTGTAGGTTTGTGAGGGATGGAGGTAAAGTCAGTCCCCAAAATGAGTGACGTACCTTCTGATCAAATACAGAGCTAAGCCTGAGTGCAGATTAAACCAATGTATATATTAAATGGTTTACAACCATCTCAGATTCACTTGGTTGGAAAATGTAAAACTGTAAACAAATATGTCAATCTGCATTAAGAAATGAGTAAAGATGGCTGTCAAACTCCTTCCACCCACTCCCAAACCTAAAATGTCCCCAGAAGCTGGAGAAATCACAGAATGGTTGTCCGCCGCTCTTACCAGGCAAAGTAAAGACAGGAAGACAAAAAGCACATGTATTACAATGTGTATCGCCATAATGCAGTGTTTGATGCTCTAGAGGGCCTTCAACAAGTACTGTACAGCCAAAAATCAATTGAAAATCAGCATGATAACAGAGCATGAGTTGCCCTGTAATAGCCTTAAGACCCCCAAGGCTATATGGGTCCCTTTCATCTGCCACATTGCACTGACTCTAGGGGAGCCTCACTTCCCCTCCCTGAGCACTCTAGACACGTCTGTATCTTTTACCTATTGCTTTCACCTTATATAGTAAGGGGAGCTGACAGCCTTGCTAGATCTTCTTAGCTTTTAAAAGCAGAATTTGATTTATTTGTTTTGTTAGCATCGTCTTTCTTCTTTTCTTGAAGCGCTCCCTTCTTTAATCAGCCAAATGATTTCAGACTATAAATATTCTTGGTTCTAAGAGACAGGCTATATCTAATTATACGATTGAATATTTCAGCAGTAGGTCCTATATCCTGTGTATTTCAACTTGTACTTCAACATCCTTTCCCCCTCCGCCCCCCCGAAAGTACCTTTTAAAAAATCACTGTTCAGGTCCATGCAAATTGTTATGAATGAAACAACAAAGTAGTTCTACAAATATTTCACTCATATGGTAGATTTCATTTCAATATTTCTTTAATTACTTTCCAACAATGTCTGCTTTCTGTTGCATTTACACTACTACTTCTTGGCATTTGGTGCAACCCCCAAAAGATAAGATACATATGTCCCCTATTCACAGTCTTGGCATTTTTACCTTAACTCAGTCATCTAAGTGATTGGTTTGAAAATTACCTTGCTGATTAGCTGGGTTTCCTGGTAATATATAGTGTTAATCCTTAAATTCTGAATATGACATAAGGTATACAAATGTTCTGTCTGACTCAATAGCAACATATCACGGCTTAAGGAGGACATGTACGCTGATCTCTGTGAGGGAAGGAAGAGCTAATTGGGAGTTAGATTCAGTGTGATTATCAGCTTGTTTATGATAAGGGAGTACTCTTCTGAATGGCACTGTAAATTCATCCCTGATTGTGGTGTTAAACCACAGCTCATTTTCCCCCCCTTTTTGTTTGGTTATAAGGAGCTGTATACTATTTTCAGCAGATGACAATGTCATGCTTTGAATTTCTTCAGTCACAAGAAAATTAATCAATCACATGAACCTGTTGTCAGATTTCAACTCTCTCATGGCAGAAAGCACACATTTTTTATGTCTATGAAAGAATAAATTTTAGTAATTTTTCCCCATGTCATTATGAACATTAGACTGACCCAATTAATAGGAATTTTTTCTATGCTGCTGGAACAGACCGTGCTACAGAAAGAGCCATTTGCACAACCTGTTCATGATTATGGGCCATAAGGACACAAAGATGGCATAGACATTTGTGGACCATCTGAATTCTTATAGGGAAAAGAAAAAAAAGAATGACTTTAGCCAACTGTCGTGGGTCATGTTTTTTAATCCAGAGTATTGGACATGTAACACAGCAACAAGAGCTGATCATTTTGTTTAATCACCTTTTGGATCTTTGCCAGATGGTCTCTATTGAGAGCGCTGCAAACAGAGAGAGATGAACTGCGTCTAACATGCCACTAGAGCTTTCCCGTAAATGTCTGAGAACTGAATCCAACAAGAATTTAGTCTCAGAGCAGAAAGGGATACATTTAAAAACTATGTGCATTAACTATACTTTTCCCCATAGAATCCTCACTTGGCATGAATAATTTACCCACTCTTATGCTAATGGGATCATGAAAGTATCCCTCTGTCTTTAGTGCAGCTATTCTCAGCTTTCAGTAATTACCCCACCCAGTGAAAATAACATGGCTTCTGCATTCGAATGGCCTACTAGTACCTGACAATTAGAAAGATCATGGCTGACAGTGGAATGGTCCAGAAATGGACACACAAGCTCCAGTAGCCTGAGGGTTGGTTTGGGGAAAAAAAATGTTCTGTTGTCAACATTTCTTTAGTTGCTTAGGATCAACACAGCATTTAAAGGAATATCTTCTCCCACTCTTTCCCTCTTGCTCTCTCCTTTTGTTTAGTGAAATAGAATTAATTGTCAAAATACCTTAATAATAATTTTAAAAGCTCACTAGGTCATTGATGATAAAATTAGGATTTTTAAATCAGCATGGCCTTGTTAAACAAGTGGAGGGGAAGGGAAATTACAAAATCAATTATAAGTGTCCTTCAGTATCTCAGAATGTAATCAGCTACATGAAGAAAAATCCTCCAGCATTTAGTTAAAAAAAAAAAAGTTTAAAAAAATCTATTACACAGAACTAGTCTTTGACCTCTGTCCACAGCACGCCATGCTAGGTAGTTCACTGTGTAAAAATTATCAGGCTAAAACATCTGGGAAAGAAAGCTATGAAACAGCAGGGAATGTGGCTGGTTTATTGTTTATCTTTTGTTTATGAGGCAGTATTCAAGTTTAATTACTACTCTAAATTAAACTCTAACAGGCATCAGGAGACATCCCTTTACATGACTAAGTTAAAAAAAAAATCCAGAGATTCCAACACTAGATCTTTCAAATAAGTTAACATATATAGGAAGAAATTAGTCAGACTGTAACAACACAGGAAGGCATTTAAACACTTGCACTTACTACCGCATGTTTGAGAGTGTTGAATTATGAAAACATTAATATTGTAACAGACAGATACTTTTATAATTTGGCAAATAAAATAATAGCTAACATTTTGAGGGGGGCCGGGTTAGATCTGGCAGAGGATGTGGGGGTGGGAAAGACCTTAAGGGAAATCTTACCCTCTGCGTTTGAAAAAAGCAAAACATAATCAAAATGATAAAGGCAAAAGTAAATAGCCCACCATTAGCAATCTCTTCAGCAATATTATTTGTTATTTTCTTTTGAGCTTTCATGTAGAGAAGGGAGAAAAGAAGTTCACTGTGTTTACATTAACAGTAAGTGACCAGTTTGGGATGAACTTAGCTGTAGGAAAAATAAAAGTTAAAAACAACTAGCAAAAGATTATTCCAGATGGCATCTGTCATATTGTATCTAGGGATATTTTAAAGAGATTCCTGCCACTATGAAAACATTCCATTGACAGAGTTTTCCTAAGCTGCATTTGAAACCCCAGCACAACATATTTAGAACACATAGTAAATGTTATCTAATAACTTGTATATTTGTAGGGAAAAAACATTTTTGCATATAACTATGTGGGTTGGAAACTAAGAGAGTAAGATGTAAGTCTTAAAATGTATTATAATATTTTAAGAGCTCACTCACCTCTAAGCTTTAAATTCAATAAAAGGTGGGGATCTGCAGTTTTCACCAGTATAATGACTAGAAAACTGTACAATAAATAAAAGAGATTTACTATGAAATTCTAGCCCCATTGACTGGTTGATAGGTAGGGACATAAATGGTAAAAAAAAGATGTACTTGTTCACACAATCGAATAAAAGAAAAGAAAGATGGGTGGATACTAATATGTTAATATATTTAGCTAAACTGTTTCTGGCAGCACTACGGTTAATGTGCATGTGGTGTGCAGTGTGAGCTCAGCAGTTACTGGGCCAACTGTCTCAGTATTTCTGGGAATTCTGCCTATTCACAGTGCAGGGATTGTTCAATTGCTGCAAAATGTACAAAATGAATTTTACAAAAATGAATTGTAAGGAAGGCCCCATTACAACGATTTTACAGCAAAGATGTCAACATCAATTTTTCTCTCATGCATAGCTAATGATTAAAACAGCATATTCCATTTGCCTAAGACAATTTATTTCATATTGGCACATCAAAATATTGAAATACAATGTTATCTTTACTCTACCCTTATTATTCATTGCTGCTGAACCCACACTATTGTTCAAGCCATGAAAAATAAAACAAACTTGGCAAGAAATACTTAAAACAAAGGCTCATCAATATTCTCCAATTTGTCAACATCTCAATTACAGCAATGGGAAAAAATGTAAATTTCATGTGCTCTAAACACTGAGGGGTCTATTCTCCTGTCAATGCACATGCGTAACTCCCGTCACCATTAATGGGAATTACTCATACCCATCAACACAAGGACAGGCCCCAAAAACTTGAAAGGAAAAGATGAATTAATAAGAGCTACTTTCTTCCTGTATCTTCCTCAACTGAAAAAAATCATTGTTCTTTAAGAATTGTTCATAGTGCACATAGTTTATCTTCAGGAAAATAGTGCCTTTAGAAATGATGCATCTCCAGTAAAACATTATTTATTAGGAAGTTTGCTTTTTCACAACAGAACCTGGAGTTTACTTTCTAGCAACAAAATGATTATTTTTCACCAATAAAACTGTATCTTCACTCTTTAAGGTGTTAAGATGAGAAGTTCTGAAGATATAAGGAGGAGATATGCATACAATCCAATGCATGCATATCTACACATGATATGTAAAAGAATAATGGGCAAAAAAATCATAAATGCATGTTGTTTTGTAATAGCAAAGTTTGGGTATGAAAATTCAATTGCATACTGTGTATGAACACATTGCATTATTTAATACAGCTCCTCCTTCTTTCTGGATCTATTATGATTTGGTTTCAAAGCAGACTCATTTTACATATGCCTACTGTGTTAGTAAAGTTTCAATATCAAGAAAGGCCTTTTCTGACTTACCAACTAATGGTGTTTCCAAATTCATATATCATAATGTATTACACAATGAACAAGAAACTCACCCAGACTAACTTTTCCAATATGCATCAGTCCAAAGATATAACCTAGGATAAGCATGTGTGATTTCAGTCAATATCTCTGTTGACTTTGCCCTGAAGCAGATAATTAATCTTTCCCACAGAAAGCTAGTGTGGGCAAATCAGTGGGACAAAACATCAAACTACCACAGAAAAATGTTTAAAGACTATTTAAGATATTTTTCTGAACAAACGGTGCTCAGATCCTCTCTACAGTTGGCCAAAGCCTGCTCACCTTACTCACACACATAGATCCAGTGCCAGTGGAACTACTCACATGAGTAAAGCAAGCAGGATTTGATCCCATCTTGTTAAGTTTGCTGCTATACGCTGCAAAACGAGCTTCCTGCCTTTGGCTTGTAACTTATAGACAAGTTTACCATTGTGGGTCTGATACCAAGAGGTGCTAAACATCTGTATAAATATGTCCATATATGTCTGAAATGTCTGCATAAATAAAATGAAATGGGAGGAGTTGGGGGACCAAGTGAACATGAGGCAGTGGGGCCCCAAATTTCTCCCAACAGGCCTGCTTGTGGGTGCTTAACACCTCTAAGGATTGGGCCCTTTGACTTAAAAAACTAAAAATGTGACAAACCAGGTATACAATCTTGGTGTCATAAAATATGAAACTAACACTATTCTCCAGTGGTTTCCTGTAGACCACATGTTTTTAAACCTTAAAAAAGATTGATTTCCTGCTTTTCATGCATAATCTGCCATATTCATTATTTGAAATATCCCATAAAGAGATTAAATAAGAATTAAAGTCTGTGGGTGACATATCCATCACCATGGCATAAACCAATACAGAATACTAGAAGTTGCTAGCATTTTAAAGCAATAATTTGGACATTACATATGCAAAGGCACATTTTACTTTATTTTGCAAAGAATAAGGAAAATGTAGCCCCTCAAAAGACTTAAAGATTTCCCCCCCCCCCCCCCGCCCAATGAAATGGCTGGATGCTAAAGCTTCACACACCTTTTAATGTGCTGCTTAGGGTTTTACAGATATATTCCCTGCCAAAAACCCTAGGGTCTTCTATCTCTCCTCCCCTTCTTTCAGCCCCTTTCCTGCCGTCTCCCTTGCCATAACTCAACTAACCCAACAGAACCAGTCAGTTTTAAATTTCAGTTGGGACCCCAGTGACCTGTTAATGAATCTACAGAGAGGAGAAAAACTCACAGTGTTGAGTTATGCCTGGTGTTGCTAGCTGACTTGGAGTCAGAAATGCTTGAAGCGTTAACGTAATTGCAAGAATGTGAAAAATGAAGCGTTGGGCTCCTGAGCAAAGCGAAAGGTCAAAGCAAGCCTTACACAAAACAAGTCTCTGGAAGATGGCCTCATTAGACCATTAAATCAGCTTCTCCTTTTACTCCCTCCTTTGTAAAATGTTTTGAATGTTTTGTTTTTATTATTAGATGTATTTAACCCTTTCTCCCTTTCACTGGAGAAAAAAAATCTGATTATATTTACTACATTATTTACTATTCGCTACAATAGTATTTTGTGACATTGACCTGGGTCTGTGAATCTGAACCAGGCTAAAGTCAATAAATGCTTGGTAGATTACAGGTCACTAGTAGTTATGTTTGTTAGATGATCGATACAGCATATAGTGTAGCTTCCCCTTGTACAGCTGAGGTGACATGCTAAAAACAACACAGACACTCACCACTAATAAAATTAGGATAATATTTCATCATTCACTGCCCGAAGGTCCTTTTTGTAACTCTTTCAGTGCCAAAATATTTTAACTAATTTCAAACTTCCCCTACATTAACCCTTTTGATGCTGAATGGGCAGCCGCTGTGCTGTGGCAATCTGCATCAGATACTGCACTCCTTAAACAGGCAAAACTCCCATATGGCTTAATGCTTTCCAGTCACAACATCATGGGAGGAGCCCTTTGTGTGGATCTACCTTATCCTGCACAGAGGGTCAACAACATCGATGGCAGCATCCACCCATCACCAGATCTCACTGACATTCCCTTAAGAGTGAGAGCTGGAACTGAGAATGGGTGGGTCAGGGGAATGAGTAGGAGGATCAGGAAAGGAAGGGCCAGGAAAGAGTAGGAGGTGAAGAGGCAAGACTGAGAAGGAGCAATGTGGATCACTTACCTCTGCCACCCCACCTGACACTGGTGGAAAAGCCATTGGGATATTAATGCAATCTGAGGCTGCATTAACTCTTTCATGAACTCTTCCATCCCAGAGAAACCCCATTGGAGGAGCGGTGCCCCAGAGGCAGCAGCAAAGGAGAGCCTTGGCAATGCAGTTTCAGTGGAGCCAAATGATCAGAGAGCCAGCAAGGGTCAGACAAGCGGGTCCCAGACCTGGAGGAGAGGCACAGATTCTCCTCACAGATGGCTGCAGCCTCTTTCAGATTCTGGGGATCCATGTGGCTTGGGGATAGAACCACTGCCTGTTCAGTAGTTATGGGGCCAATCCTGCCCCTCCAATGGAACAATCCAAGGAAAATTCAACAAGGGGATTCTTGCAGAATTTTCTTCCAATAGGTACCCTCTTGTAATTTCCCTGGGAGGATGAGGGAGGGGAGGCCATAGTCTTCAATGGGAGTTTTAGGCCATAGTCTTCAATGGGAGCTTTACCTAAACATCACGGGAGTGTGCATCTTTCAAGTGCTAGCAGCTGATTGGAGTCCTGACATTTAATTTGTAGATTGGCACTTCAAAAGGAAACATACCAGGTAGATAGGGAAGCACTTTAGGTATTTTTTTTCCTAGCACACCAGGCAACACTCAGGTGATTAAATTGGTTCCTACACAGGAGCCCACTGGATGCCTAAATAAGTATCATATATTTGTGAGCATACAATACCACAGACCATAACTTAGAATGATAGATCTTATATCTGGCTACCTTAGGGTTGACCTCTGCCTATGCTTCATACCAAATACTGAGGTCAGCCTAGGAGTATTTGCTGACAGCCCCTAGCTTTACATGCCTGGAGATTAGCAGTTGGGTATTCAGGTGCAGGATCCCATGACCACAGTACTCACTCCTGCTGGCCATCAACCAGAGCTCAAATTTTCTGTCCTCCAAGCTGCAGTACAAGACATGTCTTTGTGGTCAAGCATTGTTTGATGATGGATCATTGCTGAATTATTTATGGTTGTTGGGATTAGGGAGTGGATAAAGGTATGGGGCCTATATGTCCTGCTTGGGATGGACAGTTTAGAATAATGCATTGACGTATTTAAGTTATGTCATACTCCCAAATGCCACAGGGATGGGCACTTTAAAAATAAATAAATATTCCACTAAATCATCATCATTTTAGTGACAAGAAATCCATATTGTTATATCTATATCTATAAACCATAACGTTTGCTAGTTAATTACTAGAGGTTTCACTGACCTGGTGCTTTCTAATTAAAGCCCTCCTTGTCATTAGTTGCTGTGGCTGTTATAGTTCATTACAGGCCTGGTCCAAATCTAGTTAAAGTCAATGGAATGACTCCCATTGACTTAAGGCCTGATCCAACTCCCACTGAAATTAATTAAAAGATTCTGAATGACTCAAATGGGAGTAAGATCAAACCCTTTATCATACCCTCTTCCACTTTCTAGCACCAATAATCTAAATTCACCCTGTACAAATAATCTATAACAACAGGAGAGGAACCCAGTTCAATATACCAAAGAGAAACTGGTACTACCACACTGAACCTCGGGAATGTTTAAAATGTGAACCCAGATCAAAATCCAAAAATCACAGTGAGCCTCACCTATACAAGAGATTCCACCAAAACTCAATTTCTGAACACCTGGGGCCTGA
>NC_052626.1:55112648-55192648 GCF_016161935.1 Mauremys reevesii
TGTCTTGTTATGGTGCAAAGGTTGGTAGGTTAACTCTTGCAAGACAGCTATGTAAATGCAAATGTCGTGCCAGATGATTGTGCATTCCTTGTGCACCCAAAACTTCCACTGAACAAAGTCTGACAAGCAGTCCCACTGGAGCTGATTGTGATCTCACACTGGTTTTATGGTGGTATAACTCAATTAACCACAGGGAAGTTACTTCTGATTTATGATGGTGCAAGTAAAATCAAAATCAGGCCAACTGAATTCAAATGATACTCTTGTGAGTACAGTCAGCTCAGCAGGAGTCCACCCACAGGCTTTAACTGAAGTTTTAGACGGACAATAAATGCAGGATTGGGCCCAGGTATTTTGCTTATCCAATAAAACAGTGGAAACTACACAACCATGGTGTGTAAATAAAACAGCTACACATCTGATTGGCAATTAAGATAACTTAAAATTAATTTCACTCAACGTCTTGTAAATCAACTTTGCAACTGATCTTAACAAGTGTCATGATGGCACCGCTTTCCCAGAGACTATGAGCCAAGTCCTGCTCACCGTACTCACACAAGCAGCACCTTTGAGATCAATGGAACTACTAACGTGATTAAGACAACAAGAATTTGGCCCTGCATGCCCTAATATATCGAAACACAGTATACTGAGCCAGACAAAAACCTCATATACACCCATATAGGATATAATAATGTAATTCAGGATATGAGGTCTTAGAGACTGCTGTAGTGAATGGCAATAATAAACATATATAAAGAAACTTTCAATAAATAAATAGAGTATGAAAAATTCTAATTTGGCTCGATATATATATTTACAGTGAAGTCAAAGCTCTGTATCACTGAGGCTTAGTTTCTCACAGATCTGTATTTAATATATTACTGACTAGACTTAAAAGCAGTGTTGCATTATCTATCAGCATTACATAAGTAAAATAAAAACACAAGGCATTTTGGTCTATTGAAAAGAAGTAATTTGCTTATGTATACATACGTGCAAGTTTCATACATGACTATTTTTCAAAAAATCTTGACAGTCTCACCACATTGACTTTGCATTTGAGTGAAGTTTCAGGAAGAACTGTTGACAGTCCTAGAAAGTGGCATCATTCTTAAACGATATATAGGTGCCTTGCACTTTTGTAGTCATCAGTTTAACTTTGAATCAAACATGTAAACCACCTATCTGTATAGAACCAAGACCTGAACAGTCAAGATTTTTAATTCTACCTAGCAACACTTCTTCTGGAGTGATACCACTACTTTTAAATTATTATCATGCAAAAAAACAAAAACAACCCAATGTAAATATAATTTTCCAACCTAACTTGGGATCAGATAAACACCTAAACCAAAGAGGAAATGCCAACATCAGTGAGATAATGAAATGCACGATCATCTCTCAGATTTGGGGAGCACAATAAAGTTTAATCAAATAAAAATAGTTACAGTTACTTGTATTGAAATGCTTAGGAAAGGCACCAGCAATCAAAAACCAGAAAAATATGACAATCTTTAGTGTATTAGAAGCCTCCACAATGACACATGGTGGCAGATCACAAAGAACATTCCAAATGTTAAACTACACACAAGAAACTTGGTTATATAAAAGTGTTTGCCTTATTACTGTTGCTATAACTATCTAGGTTCCCTTTTGACATTTGACAAACCAGAAGGACACCTTTAGGGTCTGATCCTGCAACTCCTGCTGAAGTCCATGGGATTTTGTGGAGCATGGAGAATGCAGTATCAGGCCCTTACTAATTTGCTCACTGCTCAGCTGACAATGAAATCTTACCAATAGGCAAGACTATACAACCTATGGCAGACACAGGAGACCCCCATTTTTAATTTTTCTGATTTGCAAGACACCTTTAGGTTGCTCAGCACGAACCTTTCTAAAAGAAGTATTAGAATACTATCAAACAACTTGATATTAAAAAAAATACAAAATAATGAGAGTTAACGTATCCTGATCTGCCAACAGAAAGGTTTAACATTCAAACCACCATTTATGTGTTACTGCTAGGGCATCAGATTTCTAACCTGGAAAAGATTATTTTATAAAAAAAGAGATAGCTATGTTTTTATCTATCTATTTTGAATTACATTTTATGAATGATCAGTTTCAACTGAATTTTCAATTTTCAACTGACTACAGCATATAAACAAATGTCGAGCAGACCGAGGCCCTGCTCCAGATCCCACTGAAGCCAGCGGGATGTTTGACATTAACTTCAATGGGAGCAGCATCAGGCCCTAACTCAGATTTGGACTCAGGGAAGAATTGTATGGTATCAGTGAAAGCTATGCACAAAAGAAAATGTAAATAAAGCAAAGCAGAGAAATATTATAGACTTTGAAAAAGTTTATGATTCTTCAAATACCATGAGCAATAGAGTTTTCAAACTGGGATAATTTTTTTTTTTAAATAAAAGATTTATGATCAACCTCAGTGGGAGTTTAGTGCGTGTGGAATGCAGGATTGGGCCCTACATGTTTACGTTGAACAATGATAAATTTTCATAGCTGGGAAACTCAACTTGAACTGCAGTTTGGGCAGGTTTCCCACCCGTCCCCTATACCCCCTTAACTGATCTGGTGCAGGCAGGGCATGGCTGTAATTAACTTCTTTCCATCTACACTTAATATCTCAGAACAATAACAAAAATTAGGATGTTAAAATTTTAAACACTAATTATGGGCTGTTATATTTACTAAACATAGCAGAATAATAACAAAAGTTGCAGCTTTTTAGTGACTAGCACTACACGATTTGATTTACAAAGTCTCTGCCCCCCTTACACTCACTGTATTACGTAACAGTTAATAACGCACTAAAATAAAATTCAATATGTTCATTTATTACCAAACACATATGACAAGACTGCATAAGACTGCCTGCTTTTCCAGCACAGGTATTGCTTCTGCAGAGATCAATGATTTCCTCTCCTTCCCCTCCTCCCCCAATTAAGTTGTATAAATATCACAGCAGTAGACTTCTAGAAAGGAAATATACAGCATCTGAATATCCCACTTTCAGAAGTCACACTGTAAATACTGAGTAGACTCATATTTCTTTTAGTTACTTTCCTTTAGCTATATTTTCAAGTCTGGCAAAAGGAATAATATTGAGAGCTGCATTAGTACCTAATATACTGCTGCCATCACCACCACCACCCTACACATACACATAAAACACACACACAATGTAGCTTGATACCACTTAATAAGAAGAGAGGTGTATGGATTTTGGGGGTGTCAAACAGCTGTCACAAACTGTCACCTCCACAAGAGAAACCTTGGCACACAACAAATTAAACTACACTTCTTTTTAGCTGTCATTATTCATAGCCAATCAGTTGAAATGCTTCTAGTATTTCATGTGCAAATAAAACCAGGGGGAAGATCCTTGGATCAGAACAGTGGGCCAACAGATAAAACAGAGGAAACAACATGCTGTCTCTGTCCTTCTGAAGGGGATCATCAACACCCCTGCACCAATTTTCACCAAATGAGATCTAGCCTGGGGCTATGTATTAAATATGCATATCAAACCAATGACAAAATAACCTGGAGAGTAAAACTGGACAAATTTGCATGCTTGAACTATTCCATTTCTTAGGTAGATGCTCACAAAAGAACATTTCAATTTTTATTCTGGTATTTGCATACCAACAAATAGAAAAGGTTTTCCTTCTTTAGAAGCAGAAGTGAATTACTCCTTAATATAGTACAGCGCAGTATAAACATTCCTTAATGTAGCCCAGTGAAGTGTGTATATAGATATTGAAGAGTTCCAAAGTTTTGGTGGGAAAACAAGTTAACATTAAAAAAAAATCCAATAAGGAGACACATGTCCCAAAACGCATGAATAAAATGTAACTATGATACAACTCTTCATTTCCCAGTTGGTGTTCTGGTTGCACAAATTATTGCTTCCTTTCAAAACAAATAGCAGGGGGCTAAAGTAAAAAATGTTATAGCTCAAATCTCCAGGAAAAAAAAGGCTTTAAATTATAATACCCAATGAAGTGGTAAACCCTAAAGGGTGCAAGATAAATGGGTTGTCATATTTACTTGAGTTTGGTTTTTGGGCCACAAAAACAACAGGAGATTCTTCTTAGTGAAGATAATAGTTATCAAATTATCAAAATGCTAACCCCTTCCAACCTTGTCCTATCATTGTGTGTGAATTTAAATATTATAATGGAGCACTGCAAATTGGCTTGAGTATTCGCCATCTGCCAGAACCCTAAACAGGCTAGTTTATCTAATCTCTTCAATATAAACATCAGCGTGCTCCATTTCTACACTTCCACTTGAAACAGACTCTTGTAAAGAAACTGTACTGGAAAAAACCATGTAGGTTTTTTGTATTGCTCTGAATTATACAAAATGAGCCTATATCTTTCAGGTTGCCACTCATTTAAATTTCTTTTCTACTAGTCCCTTAATGCTTGTGCATACAAATTTAGGGTTGAAAATGCCATAAAACAGATATTTTAAAACTACTGTCATGCCTCATAGACTCTATTATCTACAGATGAGATAACTGATAAGCAGAGAAACTTTCAGTAACTGCTGCATACATTTTTATTTGAAAATAATAAGTCTAAAATGCACACTATCATAAGAATGTAGCCCCTCAAGGTTTACCAAATACAAATGAAGAATTGAAAGCTAAAGCCTGGAATATATAAACCATTTTCAGTGTCCTGGAACTTTTAGCACTCTGGGTTGGAGACTTTTTAAAATATATTATTTTATTTCTTACCATGGATTTCAATATAGATCAAATACGATTATTAAATATGCAGACAACATATTTTAAATATAAAAAGAAGCTCATAGGAACCTGATTCTCTATTAATTCAAATCTACATTTCTTACCACACAAGAAAAGACAACTAGGCGCCTGTGCAGAGTATGGTTAAGACACACCGGGTGTTAAATGAATATTTCAACGGCTAAAATATTAGATGTATCATTTAGATTATGAGTTCAATTGAACCTAAAACTGTGTAAACCCCTTTCTCCCCAGGGATGCATTCCTATAAATAAACTATAGTTCACACCCACTCTTTTTAACCATAGCTATTTCATTCCCTTTTCTCCGCTACCAGCTGCAATCTTTTCTTTCATTTTCCCCACTGTAAATGTCTATTTATTTGTATATACACATTCTAAAGCATCACAAGATCTGCACCAAAACACAAGCCAGAGAAGAAAAGCCACTCTCCTTATCATGAGCACCAACGTTTAGTCCTACACACATAACAATAACTCACCAACTACTAAAGTGTTAAAATCAACCGCTAACCTACGGTTACTCAATCATAATTCTCTCCAGCTTTCTGTAATACTTTGTTAATAATTGGTTCATCAAGGTTACTGTCTTTTATTATGAAGATGCTTCGGGCACTTGGCAATAAGTCCATATTCTGACAATAAGTTGCTATAAAGCAAAAGCATTGGAAACTCCAATGTGTTAACCCTTTTCTTAATGCAATGTAAAACTGTCAATAATTCTCAGCACTTGTCATCTGCACACGGCGGGGGGGGGGGAAGGGAATCATCAAACTTTCCCTCTGTTTTCTTGCATTGCTGCATTGATTACAGGGTTGGCAAAGCAGAAAAAGCACCGATCACCACATCAAACAGACAATTTGCTAGCGCTGCAAGTCGCCCAGATCAGGAAACTTAACAAATCATAAGCAAACTCCTTATGCTACAGATAGAATGAGAAGGGGGGCGGGGAAAGAATCGACTATAAGAAGAACTTTAAAACTCGTAGGGGAATGGGGGAGGGGGCAGAGAGAGACTTACACAGGCTAAAGAAAGGCGACTCCTAAGCAGGTTAGAGTCTTTAAAAATGCTATAAAGGGATCAAGAGGACTTACATGGTCGGCTAAATTTGTGGAAGATCCTGAGAGTTCTTCATGGTCAGATTTGGAGCTGCCATCCCTTTCGTCAATAACTAGATCGATTGGCATTTTTCCTTTCAAACAACTAATGTACCTATGGCAAAAGTTATCGCACAACTCGTGGACCTGGAAAAAAAAAAGGAAGGCAAAATATCGGATTGCAGCTTTTTTTTTTTTTTGTAGCAAGAGAAACTCTGTGATCTATTCCACGAGTAACTCTAATTAAGGGGCATAATAGTTGAAGGCAAGGAAACAATAGAGAAATTGTTGCAGCACATATTATTCTCGAGAGACTGGCCGCAGCAACAAGTTAGAGAGAGAGAGAGAAAGAGAGAGAGAGAGACTGGGCTCAGTCTAGTCTATAGAGGAAAATCGGATTTGGTGATAACATCAAAACACTGGAAACTGGACCTAGCCAATATCGCTGGAGCATACTCAATCCAGCCAGGTATAGCGAGGAACTTGTGATGAGATCTGTTTGAAGCGGGGCAGAGATGTATGTATTTCCAGGACTTGGAAAAATAAATAAGTGCGCCTATGCTCTGAAAAGATCCCAGTCTCATCTCAAAGCACAGTTACCCCCGTCACCTCCTGCTTAATCACAATATTTAAGGCTGACTGAGGTTAATATGGCGATGGGATCTGGATTAGAGCAGGGGTTATTTCATTTTGAAAATAATATTCTGACTCAGCGAAATCGCATCCATTTGAGGAAAGAGTCCGGTGAATGTAAAGGGGCTAAACTATTTTTAAAGGTTCTATTCAAACAACAATTAAAAAGAAATGCCGGGTTGGGCTCAGCATGTTTGTCGAGTGTCACATGCTCTTAGGGCCCAGGTTACAATATCAAACTGCGTTTCCCCTATATTCTTTGGCAATGTTTATAAGTGTCTACAACAAATCATTTGGGGGCGGGGGGGGAGTGGGATTCACAGTCCCCAGTTTCTTGGTCTTACCTTTTCTAATTCCAAAAGATGAAACCTTAGTACTTGTATTGCTTGGATCATCTGAAAGAAAGTTTTGAGCGAGGAGTTATTTGCGAGAAGGACGCACTGGGGTCTGTGCTGAGCTGCGAGCCCCAATGGGCAGAGAGGGGGCTTGTCAGGGCGCACACTCATTAGCCAGGTTTTTAGCTCACTTGTCACGCTTGAGCAATTTTGATCAACTTTAACCCTAAGCACTTGATTTTTATCATATTTATTTTAAGAGCGGTGATTAGTGTCTCACTGGGATCTAGAGAAATCCCCCTCCCTCTCCCCCGGCACTTATATCTGAGGGTCCGCACAGCAACCAAACGCACACACACCCCTACCTCAAAAGAAAGAAAAAAAGGGGAAACGCTCAAGATGCATCGTTTGGCATCTTCTTTACAAGAGGATTTAGACACTTTTACTATTGAAATCATCCGCATTAGCAAAAGAATTGCGCTAGAAATCTCCAGCTCTCTCTTCTTAAGCAGTTATTTCCTTCACTGTCGCTTCCCGCGGCTTTAAACACAGCTTCGCAATGCGTGGGGACTTCAGAGTTTGCCCTGGTTCACTTTTAAAAGTGAAGCTCTTTGAAGCCTCTTGGATGTAGTTTTTTAATCTTTCTGCTTTCCCCCTCCCCGGTCCTAAACCCTTGATGGCTGAACCTGTAACTTTCGGCCGTCTCCAGCCTGCTCACTCACAGTGATCCCTTCATGTGTTAGAAAGGTGCCTGTTATTAATATCACAAACTATAGCAAAGGGGTGGGCGGGAAGGCAAACGTGGAAGCCTTACCAAATTGTCCAACTCTGGGTTTGAAGAAAAAAGTGGTTTTTCAGCGCGGACCTGCGAGAAGAAGGAAAATCAGTGTAAATCGAAGCCCTGGTTCAAAGCCCTGTATGCGAATAACTTGAAGGAAAAACATGTGACAAACTAGCGAGTCGAAATACGCCCAGGCCAGGTTAAAATATTAATACGCTCCGTGAAATAACGATTTATGTGGAAAAGAGTGTGAACTGCAGCCAGCCCGCTGCCTCTGTCCTTTCAGAGCCCTCTCCTTTTTGATCTCTTTTATTTCTCTGGGTGAGTGTGTCCGGCTAACAACTCGATCACAGGGATTGGGTTGGTGGGGCTGAGAGTTTGGGGGGAGCGAGGAGTTGGGTGAACTAGTTTTAACAGTCTGGAACCGACTCTTTTCGGATGAGGCCAGTTCGGATCGGTGGCAGAACACATTTTCCACTCCATTCCCTAAAAATCCCCAGTTCCAGTGTGGAATCAAAAGACGAGAGCCCCTCTCTCTCTCCCTCTCTCTGAAAGTGCGGTGCTAGGTGGTTTGTGTGGGGGTAGGGAGAGAAGCGGGGTCGTAGGGCTGTGAAAAGGTGCTGGACCTGTTTAGCGAAGACCGCGATGTCCTCGTTGAAAGAGTCCGAGGAGCAGACATCCCCGCCGGCCACACCAGGCTCCCGGGGAGTGCAGGTCGCCAGCTCGCACTTCTCAAAGACCAGCGCTAACAGGGGGAACAACGGGTGCCTACCGGGCAGTGACACACAAAGAAAGAGAGGTGGGAAAGAGGCAAGAAAGAAGAGCTCTAATCAACAAGTATATATCTACACACACACACACACACTACACCCTGCAGCCCTCAACTACGCCTTCAAACCGGGCAAATACAATGAAAACTTCAAAAAATATTTAAAAAATGTAAAATCCCAAACTGCATGTACTGTTCAAATCCCACAAACCAGAGACAAAAATAACCTAAACACCGAACAAAACAAACGCACGCACCCGTTACAGTAGCTCAGCTGTGAATCCTACACTTTTAGCCACAGCTTTAAATAATATGAAACCGGGACAATCCCATCTCTACCCCCAAGCTAGAACCCAAAATGAGAAACACTGTTACGCAAACTGTTTGCATTACTTCGTAGTTGGGGTTTTTCTTTATTATTTTTAAAGGAGACTGCTAGCAAAAATGTGGTGAAGTTTCCTGGCTTAGAAAGCACACCCAAGTAAAATACCAGCTGTCTAGATAACCGAGCTGCAGAGGGGGAGGGAGAAGCACTTCTAGAAATATTTTCCCATAATTGGAGTAATCATGAAAAAAATATCTCTGTGTTAAGTAGTAAGTGTGTGTTTGCCACTTTTCCCCCTTTGTAGCTCTGATCGGGGGCCCTCCTTGTGTCATAGAGGTTACTAGCTCTTCTTTTGGAGTAATTTACTGCACTGAAAGGAACCTGTGTCGTTCTCCCAAAGCATTGCATTGGTACAGGGTTTTGTTGTTTTGGTTTGGGGTTTTTAATTTTTAGTTTTTTTCTTTCTAAACAGGGAAGCTTAACTCACTGCCTCCCATTTTTTTCCATTTCAAAGAAGAGTTGTCTGCCAGAAGTGAGCCTCTCTGTTATTACTCTGTCTTCCGCGATTTGAATACCTCTTTATTTACAGTGCTAGAGGAGTGTTATTATGGCATCTTGATCAACCAGAACAACACTGCTTCAGCTAAAATCCAGTGCTGTGATATCCACCCCCTCTGTCTCAGCTCCTAACTTCTGCCTCTCCGAGAGAAAAAAGAAAAGGAAAAAACAACTTTCACGTATAGGGGTGTATTTTCTGGTGCACATTTCCTATCGGTACTGTATTTCCCTCCGATGTCATCAGACTAAAAATTATTTATTATTAATTATTATTACTACTACTAATAAAAAGCCACATTGCCGGTCTCCCTCCAGAGCAGTGATTTGTGTCTGTGACTCTCCTAAAACCCTCACGAGCCGTGTCTCCCACGTCTTTTTCTCCAAAGCAGACTTGAGACAGTTCCCCCTTCAACCTCGCCAGCCCGATGCCCACAGATGGGAGCCCTCTCCCACCCTTCCTCTCCTCTTCCTCCTTCCCCACGTCCAAAACACACACACGCCGCAAGCCGGGCTATGGCGCCAGGGTCACCCTGCATGTACCTACCCGTAGATCGCATCCTTGTCCCGCTTCAAGGCGTCGTTGACAGCCGATCCCATGCCGGCTGGCATGACATTGGGGTGCGGGGCGTGCGCTCCATAGTGCTGGCTGGCGTGTAGCGGCGGCCCATGGTTCAGGTGGTGAACCGGGGGGATCGGCCGGGGAGCGTGAGGGTCTCCGTACATGGAAGCCGGCACCCCTACTCCGTCCATCCCGCCGTAATGGGGCAGCTCATCGTACTGTCAAAAAATGGGCCAGGAGAGAGAGAGAGAGAGAGAGAGAGAGAGAGAGAGAGAGAAGAAGAAGAAAAAGAAGGAGGAGGAAGAGGAGGAGGAAAAAACAAAACAAAACAAAAAAAAACAAACAACAACAACAAAAGTCAGAAGAGAGTAAAGCACCCAGACAGACCACAACACAGCAAAACCAAACAGGAACAGCCACAACGGAGGGAGAGTTATACAAAATGAAATAAAATAAAATAAAGAGCAGAGGCTATCAAGGGTTGGGGAAGGAGGGGGGCCGCGTGAGGAGGGGAAGAGGTACAAGGGGGGGGAGGTCCGCTTCAATCAAGGAAGAAGAAACCCTAACAAGGAAACTGGGATGAAAAGGAAGGAAATGAGGGAGAAACTCGAGTTACTCTGAATTAGAAAGCAAAGAGCAGAAATAAATGAATAAACAGAATCAAAAGCAAATAACTAACTAAAGAACTAAACCCTGGGAAGCAGGGAGGAGAAGGTAGGGTGCATGGGGGGAGGGGGGAAATAATCTGAAAGTTACCAGAAACATTATTTAGTAGCAATTCCCCTTGTCGTTGTCAAAGTCAGAGACAAAACAAGCAGCAATATATGTGTGTATAGATATATGTTTAGATATCCCAGGCAGCGGCAGCAGCAGCAGCAGCAGCAAGCCTTCCCCTGTGAAACCCGTGCTACTGAGCAGCTAGAGTAGCAGGGAAATCGCGCTGCTGGGGGAAAAGCTGGAGAGGAAAAAAGCGTGGAACAATTGCAGAGACACAGAGAGAGAGAGAGAGAGAGAGACACGCGCGCACACACACACACACACACACACACACAAAGCTGGTGAATAATTTTTGCTGCTATTTTTTAATACTGGCCGCCATCATCATCAGCAACAGAGGAGAGCAAATCGGACAGGCCCCTCTTAAGAGAGGATTTATATATAGGTAAGTGTTGGAGATTTAAACCTACCCTTTGCGCCATCAGTCTGCGCTCCAATAAACTCCTGGATGTGTCGTATATTTAATATCCCAGTCCAGAAAAGAAAGTGATTTACAGTGAAGAAGATTCCTTTTTTTGGCAACCCACTTAAGACTTCGCCTATTCTCCAGTCTGGGTAAATAATAATAATAACAATAACAATAATAATAAAAATAATCAGCCAAGAACCACGATGTTCGTGTATTTCTTCTTTTTTCTCTCTCACTCTTTCCTTTTTCTCTTTCTCTCTCTTTTTCCTTTTTTCTTTCTCTAAGCAAAAAAAAAAAAAAATTGTCAAGCCCCCAAACTGAAGGTTACGATCGGCCCGTCAGCAACCCACATGTAACCAAACTGTCGTGTCTCATGGCTTTTTGCCACTCCAGCTGTCAATCAAAGCCAGGGAATGTCAAGGTAGTGAATGAACGATGGTTGATGATGATGAAGAAGAGAGGAGGAATCTTTTTAACCCCGGTTTCTTCTTCCAGTAACTCCGCGTTTGGGTTTTGCCTTTTAGGATCGCTATTGGGATTTTTTTTTTAAGTACTAGGAAGGGGGGTGGGGAAAGATGCGAAGAAAAATTGAATAGTTTGCAAAACCTGGACTTCCCCCCTCCCCTCTCTTTTTTCCTGGTAGGTATTTTGTCTCTCTCTCTCTCTCTGAGATGAGTGAGTGTCAGTAAGTGTTGGCAGGTTGGCTGCTGGCTGGCTTATAGAAGAGGCTCAGTTTTGCAGCGCTGATCGGCGGGAGAATGAAATGACGGAACCCGGAAGTAGTGGTGGCCATAGCCAGTCCTACAACAGAGACACATACAAGGGAGAGGGGAGAGGGAGAGGAGAGCACAGAGGGAGAGAGAGAGAATAAAGCCTGTGATATGCAGAGTATGTAATCAGGACTGCTTCAACTCCACATGGGGGGAGCCATACAACAGATCATACCCATAGCAAATCAACCTTCCTTTTCATATAGGAAAGAGAGAGTGTGTGAGAAAGAGGTAGACACAGGAGGAGGAAGAGAGAAAGTGTGTGTTTGTGTGAGAGAGGGGAAGAGGGAAAACTGCAGAAAGCAAGAAGAAAAGTACGATAGAAGCCTAGACATGGTTTGGTTTGCACTAGATTATTTTACCAGCAAAGTATATCCTGCTTTACTGCGTTGTTTAGCATATTGTTAACAAATTTTTAATCTTCAGATACCACTGTAGCTGCGAATGGTATGCACGTCTGTGGGAATAGACAGTTAAAATGTAAAGGGGCATATACAGTTGATCTTCCATAGGAAACAAGCTTGCTTTAACAAAGTACTGAGTCTCTGCCAGAATGTTATGTTTAAATTGTGGTTTCTTTCCTGTGCAAATTCATTACGCTGTTTAAAAAATTAATTTTCCAGGACATGAAGAGAACACCTCATTCAAACTATATTTGGCATTGTTCTTCATTAAATGATCGCTTCTCTCAACCGCAGTTGTGATGTCTGGGGGGGAGGGAGGGAGGGAGGAAGGAGGAGGGAAATCCCTTTAGTTTTGTGATGATGTTTTTGGTCTTTGAAAGGGGCTTTAAAACAAAGTCATGGTTACTCTTTTGTATGATAAGCCAAAATGTTATGTAGATTTTGTTTGCACGTTTATTTTGAGCCAGTCACTGGGTCTTGTGTGTACAATGTACTTATGTATGTATGTATGTATGTATGTATGTATGTAGCTGGACCTTGCTATATATCTGTATTGTATTTGGGGAATGTATGCTTAAGTATTAACTCGATAATGCCTTCTAATGGTAGTGCTAATTACAGTAGGGTTGTTTAGCAAATTAAGTGAGATGGTGCAGTCTCCTTGAGCACCCAATGAACTTTTACACACACACACACACACACACACACACACACACACACACACACACACACACACACACACACACGTTAATTTTGGTATGTTTCTCTCGCCCAATCACTTTGCTGGAACTAAAACATGCCTTACCTCAGAGCAGTCAATTACCAAAGCTACCCAAGATCATCAATCATGGGGGATGCTTGAAGTTTAGGGGAGGAGCGATGGTCA
Source organism: Mauremys reevesii (assembly GCF_016161935.1). Classification (NCBI taxonomy): domain Eukaryota; kingdom Metazoa; phylum Chordata; order Testudines; family Geoemydidae; genus Mauremys; species Mauremys reevesii. Next base: position 55,125,763 of record NC_052626.1, read on the forward strand.
AACTATCGATTGCTGCACTTTTGTCCTCCCCACCCCACCCCCACCCTTTTTTTCTCATTCACGGTCCCCTGCACATAAAATCTAAAACAGACTATCCCGTTAATAGTGGGATTTATCAATGATTATGTATGTACCCAGTTGTGAATGTGGCCTCATACATAGATGGCTTTTAAACATACACAGCAAAAAATGTATTTGAGTCAGTTAGGGATTGTTTATTATTGTTATTTTAAGATTTGTGGAAACTAACTAACTAACTAACTAACTAACTAACTAACTAACTAACTAACTAACTGAATGAATGAATAAAAAAAAACCCCAAAGGATAATTATAGAAATTTGGCTAGATTTTAATGGGCATACAGAATGAGCTCCAGAGGTCAATAAACCCCTCGAAAATGATGAATGATTGAGTACCTGTGATGATGATAGTGATTACCGGAGCAATTAAACAGTTTGATTAAATGAGCCATCATAACAATGATGTCTGCGGGAAATCAGCCCTCACATATAAAGAAAGATAGTGTGGAGGGCTGACAAACGCCAGTGGGCATTCCTACGAGTTCTGATAGTGGTGAGCCCTGCAGAGCAGCCTGTATTTACAAATATGAGAGCAATATGGAGAAAAGTCACTCAGATACTTTTAGCCAGACTTGCACCCTGCTTAAAAAGCGTCAGAAGGCGAAGAGCAGATCGGTTATTTTTCCCCTAGAGGATCTCTTCCAAGATTAAAGCTAGCTCTAAGAGCAACCGATATTCTGTGACTTGACTTTCACGGGACTATAAAGAAAGGTGAGTAAAAAGCCCTTAGTATGTAGATCTCTTTCAAGCAGTGGTTAAGTCGATTCATTTCGCAAGGCAAAAGCCGGTTTTGTTGTGCAGTATTTTATACTCTGTCGTATAAATCGGTAACGCAATTCAAGATATTCATGGTAATGAATACTTGGCTAATCCTTTGGGTGCACGGAGACCTACAGAGCAGTAGGTTATGCAAATCCTTTCCTAGTTTTACAGCTGTACTTTTCTAACAGATTTTTTGTAGAGATCTAGTCATTGATGAATGGTATTTGCTTTTTCGCCCCCCTAAAAAGATGCCAAATTCCTAAACTTCATCGGAATCATTTGATTATGGTACTTCCAATATACCCAAGCTTCTAGGATATATTTTAAATATGTGCAGCTTCTCCACTTGTTTTCTAACAGTGGCAGAATGAATACAGCTGTATGTCTAATTTCAAATAGGTTCAATATGATACAAGAAAGGGTCTTTCATTGTAATGTAGCTGTATACAAGTAATCTAGTTCCACCGAAGACTTCATGTATTTGTTCAGATCCCAGGCTGGGTGTATCGCGATGAAAGTTTATCCGTTTCCTTGTAAAAAAGAAGTTTCTACACCACTTGATTTACAAATAAGAGTGCTTCATTAATTACAGCATTATTTTATACTTCATTTTTTCACATGCCTGATTTTCATAATATTCAATGTAGATTTCAATTCTCCAGAGTAAAGGATTGCTAAAGAGCAACATAAATATAGCTAAAATATGTTGCAGTACCAAACGCTGCTCTTTTCACAATTTTTATTTTAAACTAAAGCCCCTGAGCCGGCTAGCCCTGACGTGTGCGTGCCACCTAGAAGCAAGACCAACTTTTAAAAATGATTTTAAACTGATAGAAAGTAAAATTTCATATGGCCAGTTAAAGGCTTTTCATGCTCCCCGTTGTGTCATTTTGTATGCACAGGGCAGAAGAAAGATGGAACCTTTCCCCACTATCCCAGTGGATTAAAGCATACAATATATGGGAACAGAGTTTAAAGCGCTACAGTTTAGCCAGTAGAGGATCTAAATTTAGTGTCCCAAAATGAAGCCTTGGACATATTCAGGATTAGGTAGGAATGTAAGAAACAGCAGCACCAGAACTCTTAGCTCTTGTTAGTAGTGGTAGGTTTTTTCTCCCTCCCCACCCCTCCCCATGGTGGGATACACTTTTTAAAAACCAGTAATTCAGGGAGATTAAATTGGCTGATTTCCAGTTTCGCGTGCACACACTTACAACAAAGGCTGATCCCCGTGAAAAGTGTGAGAGAGGCTCATCGTTTTTTCCCCCCTTCAGATTAGACCAAAGTCCAAAGAGAAATTAGGTGTCCGGTATGGCAGTGCATCTCCGTCAACAGCCAGCTCCTTTTGCCGAGGCTGGAAATGGTTTTAACAGGCGGTAAAATTTCATCTTGTGGTGTCAAATTGGGGTCAGTGCGGGGTTAGAGCTCTCAGTGTCCGAGAAGGAGCTGTCCAGCTGCGTGGGGATTCATTAAGGGCAAAAGATCCGTTTCAAGAAAAACAATACAAAGACAATCAGAGGGCTAAAGATCCTCTTCAAATCGCATTTTACAAGTGCACCAGAACAAATATGGACGCTGAAACCCATTCCTTTCAAACTCCCAAATCGGCTTCTTGGCTCTTGGAGGGAGGGAGAGAGAAAATCCGCTAAAACTTAGAGTCTGTTTTCAATCAGCCTTTCCGAAGTGTGGCATCTTAGCCTTTTGCTGGCTTTGAGATCTGCTTCTATTTCTGAGAGCCCCTGCAAAAACCGGAGTTGCACAACAGGTAATATTTTAGCTGTAAGAAGTATATTCCATTGTTTATGTTAAGCCATTGCTTTTATGCACAGTGCCATATTTTATTGCAAATAGAAAGTTTGGGGAAACAGGCTATGCTTACACGAAATCACTATTTACTGTTCGGAAATCCTCTACTTCCTATAGGCAGTCATTTGGTTCAATAGATATTTTGGGTAGTTTACTTTGGGGTCCCTAACAGTTTGGAAAGTACATATTGTTAATCTGTTTTATTAAATTTGCGTGGTTTAAATCCTTTTAGCCTTCCTACCTCTGTTAGAATAATTGACGCCTGGCTGAAGGGACAAATTATTTGAACCTTAATCTTGTTTGTAACTTTATTCAATGTTACTTTGTTTGTTTGTTTGCTGAAGTGTTTTTTGGATCATGCAAATTGTATCCAGAAATGTAACCTATCCTCCACATTTGCAGACAAACTATAATGGAAAGGTGAGGGATATTGCAGAATAACATGAATTATTTTGAATATTTTAATTTGTATTTTTATTGGAATATCGTTGAATGAAATGCATCAGATTTAATGACGAAAGAAATAATTCTGTTTCAATGGTCTGTAGGGTACTAATATAATCATAACCGTGTATCAAAATCCACAGGAAGTTTTCTTTTCAGTATACTATCCAGAAGATCAAGTGTAATATGTTACTCTTCCATTCTTATTTTTATTATAAGGAATATTCCACATTTTAATCTCCCATACACAAGAACTGCACTTTGCTGATTTCCTTTACTGTCCCATACGAAGAATAGGGTTCATATTATAACTTGATCCGTTTTTACTCATCTCAATCTAATTCTTATCATTTGTTTTTTCCCCCACTTCTCCCCTAAATTATTCACTAAATATGTGGATTCAGGCAGCTGCATCATTTTCTAGGTCTGGTCTAGAATGACCTTTAAAATTAAGTAGATTTTAGTTTCGTCAGCTCGCTGGGTTCATTTAGTTCTTCTCTCTCTCTCCCCCCCCCTTTTCCAATAATGTGCTTTGCTTCCCCCCCCCCCACCTTTTCAGCAATCTATTACTTTTCGAAAATCTTTCCACTCCAGAAAGTCAATGGTAGCCCATCACGGTGAACTTTTCTTGACCTCCACAGCAGTATGATTGGGATCTTTGGAAGTTGGATTAGGAGGAGGTTCATTTAGTTACCTGTTAACATCCTCCCCCCGCCTCTTCTTTCTCTTTCTCTTTTAAAAAACAACACGAACCCAGAGAGATCTAGGTTCTCTATTCACTTGCAAGTCCCTATTATTCTCCCAATAAACTCCAGAGATTTAAAACGGCACTTGTGGGGTGGCTTCCCTCCCCCCCTTATTTCTCTCTCTCTCTCCTGTTTATTCTGTTAAAGATCCCACAGAAGAGAAGAAGCGATTCAATAAACAGCCCTCTAGCGCTATCTGGCGGGACTCCAACACTTTCAGAAATGCGCTTTTTCCATTCAGCCCCCAAATATTTCTTTTTTCTTTTTTTTGCTTTGAACAGTTAAATGAGACCAGAGCTTAGCACTGAAAAGCCTTTCTCATGAGGTGATGGTAAAAGTGGATTCCAAATCCGGGAGCCCACTCACCCGGAGAAACATAGGAGGTGGAAATCTTTACGTTACCCACCCTTAACCCCCCGCAACTTCCTTCTAGGATAATTTTATCGTCCTTAAATCGGAACCCACTGAAGCGGCTTGTGTGTGTGTGTGTGTGTGTGTGTGTGTGTGTGTGTGTGTGTTAAGAGAGGCATTAAAATAAACCCCAAGCCAACCTGAATAGGCACCCCTAGAATTGTATATAGCTATGCACTGAATCTGAAGCGCTAATGTAAAAGGACAGCGCGTCTTTCATATTTTGTAGGCTGTACGAAATGTACACGTGAAGATCAGAACTATTTGGCATAAACAGACAACCTGTATATTTACATCGAAAGCAGAAAGGGAAAAAATACCTGTCAATATTTCGTAATAACGCAGTGGGGTCGGTGCAGAACTAGCAATTTGCTTGGTATTTATTGGAGGAATCCGTGGACATAAAACAAATCTTTCCAACCTGGCATCGTAACAAAAGGAAAATTAGGGATTAAAAAAGAAAGATGGATAACAAAACCAGTTTATTATAGCAACCACAGAGCCCACCAGCTACACTTGCAGCTTCCTTCTCTCGCTCAAAATAGTCACTCTTATTCTCCGCTGCCTACAAAGCTCCAAAAGGAGGTTCGTTTTATACTGGAGTTAGGTTTGGGGGTATGCAGAGAACAATGTCCAGACCCCCTTTGAAATGACTGGGACGGACACACACACACACTAGCAAAGCGCGCGCGCACACACACAATATATATCGAAGTACCCATTTCCCTCTTTGAAAGATCTTCTCAGCCCATTGTCTGAAGCGGGACACAGATCTTAACTTAAAAAAAATGCGTAGAGCTTGGTTTGTTCATGCATAAAAGAAATGGCTGGCAAAACAATATAACGTGGTTCCTAGAAATATAGTTTTGAGGCTGGCATGAACAGCGCCCGCGGTGTTTTACCAAAAGATGGAGAGTTTTCTTTCTAAAACAATCGGATCTCCTTTGTACCTCTTGCTGTGTGATCCCACAAAGAGAATGCAATATACATATTTGAGTTTGTGCTCCATACAAGCAATGCAAGGGACGTACAACAGAACATACGGCCAGTTAGTCCTCATGATACTTAGTTTGGCTGTAATTAATTGAAAACAGTTATTAGGTCGTCATTGGCAATAGCGTAAATAATTGCAGCAGATTTTTACTTAAAATTGACCGGTCACAGAGTGATAGATCGATTCGAGGTATAAAAATGATGTATCAAAACACCAATGTCGATTATTTGAAATATTGTAGTCGAATCTTTTTATTGCTTCATCGGTTAAGTGTCTGAAAGTGCTGTGTTCCAACATATATTTATGTTGTCAATACTGTCAAAACTGTCAGTTTTATTACAGTGGATTTGTAATACATTTCGGATTTGCTCATTTACATAAAATACCCCCCCCCCCAGCCCGGAGCCCCTCTCTCCTTTTCCTATTTCTGGAAAATCTATGTCAGTTAAATCAAAGGATTCAGGGGCTCTGCTGCAGCAAAAAGTACAGACACTGCTCCATTAAAATCCCTTTTCTGCCCTGCTTTACAAGTCTTGGGCTATTTCTCACTTGCATAGAGGTGGATTGTCCCTCACCTCCAACTTCCCCCAATAGAATTTAAACACTTTGTTACAATCACACTTCAATTAAATCCTTTAGGAAACTGGTACGCGCTACATGAATGGACCGAGATGCACCTAAATGAGCCAGATCACACTAGTGAAGACTGAAAAGCAGAGGCGAAAAAGGAACTGAACATACACATTTCGATGGTAGTTGCAACAAGGAAGCAAAAGAAGCCATAAATATAGGTGCGCCGTGTGTTTCCCCTCTCAGCGGCTTTGGAAGTGAAATGAAAAACGCGAGTTAGGCGCAGTATTGACAGTTTTAATTCTCCTCCACTTTGACAAGGGCATCTCAGAACCGATCATTTGCTTTAAAAGCAAAAGCTTTTTGTTAAGGGGCAGCCAGCTGATTTAGGTACTTCTCTCCAATTTTCATGGAGAGCCTCGTAAAAGGAATAAAATAAATCGACTTAAATACTAAACTCTATAGAGTCTATAAATAGTCAAATTAGTCGAGTAACTTTATTCTCTTCCCTGGAGAAACTGCTTGTGAAAGGTGTTTCTGAGATGACTTGAATTTTCTTTTGGGGAGCTGTGTGTTCAAAGAGCGTATGAAGAGGTGGCTGAGTGCATGTGGAATAGGGAAGGTTTCTTTGCTAACTGCGGAGCTTCTAGCAGGTACTTTTACTGACCGACCAGCCCTCTTAACACCGTCTATTAACATGCTTGTTTTAGCCGTAAGAATTTCGAAATGTAAACTGTGATTCACGTTCTAAATGTCGTGTGCATCTCTGTGTGTGTGTCTGTGTGTGTGCGTGCGTGCGATCACTTCTGAAGTAAATGGAGAAGTAAGCTGCGCAAAGGGGGGAAATCGCCCCTGGGGTGCTTTGTTTACTTTGGCTCGTAAAATCCTGCTAGGAGATGGTTTCCGCACTGTGTGGCAAGTGTTTCTTCAAGAAATTCATCAGCCCTTCTGCAATTACTCCGAGGTCTGGGGGAAGAGAGCTGCCATCACTTTCTCACATCTCAAGGTGTCGCACAGAGGAGAGAAGGGGGAAAAAAAAGCTGAAACATTTAATTATAATTGAAAATAACAATGAAAGATTCTCCCAAGATTGTACTTAGAAAAACTTCCAGGGAATGTTTGGGAGCGCTGTATGTCGTCTTTCTTTTGGGGGAAGGGGGAACAACACCCCAGCCCGTGTAATAATTAGCCTGAACAATAAACATGATTAGACTAAAAATCAGTTAGAATTTCTGCTCTTTTTAATTACGTTTCATTTTGCGGTAAGCCGTAAAATTATGAATGCCCCTCAATTAAACACAATCCACTCGGAAAGCATTTACCAACAATTATTCTTTAATCAGTTGGACGGGTAGCCCCAAATGATGCTGTTAAACATCAAAGGGACGCCTCAGACGTTACCTTTTAGTCCTAAGTAAGAGGATTAATTTCTATAATTAGAGGGCATAAATATGTGCATAAATGCATCTAATTTTTGGTACCCGCTCTCATCCTATCTGGGAGACAAGAGCGTCTCTAACAGGGCAAACGCAAGCAACCTGGATTCCCCAGGGGCTAAAAGCTGACGTACCCCCGGAGAGGGGGGTGTGTGTGCACCCCTACAAACGTGATGGGAACTGAGAGTGGGCTCGATCCTGTGCGCTGCTAATACCTCTTCAGACGGGCTGCAGACTCTCAGCTCCTACCGTTGCCATCAATGGGCACTGAGGCCGCAGGATCGGGCCCAGTAAATCCAAAGTAATTCAGCACGATTGTAGGAGCACGGGATATTTTTTTAAAAAAAAAGCAACCACCACCACTGGGTCTACATCATGTTTTGATTCCCAAGGGGACAGTTTACTGCTCCCAACTGAAGCTCAAGACTGAGTTTAATACTACTAATAAAATTAGCATGACCTTGATTACACCCTGTATGAATATCTCATTTACCTAACGACTTTATGTCACGTACGCAGAAGGTCAATTTCCTTTTAACCTTTCCCATTGCTGCAGTAAGCATTCTCTTATAATCAATGGCTGTTTGAATAATCAATTCACATTTTATGATCCCTGACAAACTCAATATACGTGCGCCTTGTTTCAGCACTGCAGCCTTGACTTCGCAGGGCCGTTTACACGCGGCGGAGAATTTGAGCTGGGGTCGCCTTTGCACCACCGGGGCGGTACTTTCAGCCGCTGATGAGCCCAGAGACCGTGGAAAAGTTACTAACCACAGCAGTCTCTCCAGCCGCGTAACGCACTCCGAGCCCGGAGAGCGCTATCTTGACCATGAGCAAACCGCTGGCTTTTCTGCTGGGTTTCACGTCGAAGTTTGGCCCGCTGCTCCTATTGCTGTTTTGCAACAACACTTGGTCGAGAGCTTTTCTTTGTGATCATCAGCGTTATTATTTTTCAAAATAACCGTAAAGTGGAATCCTGCCGCTCCTTGACTCCTGCCAGCCTGGGGACTGGTTGGTGGATAGTGCTATTTCACACTTTTTTCATACTGTTCAAGCCAAAATGTTGTCGTCCCCCCTCCACCCCTTCCTAGAAATGTACATAATCAAATCACCTGGGACAGATTTCCCTTCCTCTACGTGCTAGGATAATAACGGATTACAATGAAGAGTACTCCCACCTTCCGGAAGCTAAAGGTAGCTTCTTGCCTGATTGCCCCACCTCCTTAATGATGTCTGAGGGAAGCATGGTGTCTTCTTCAGATAGTTTGTGCACATGTAAAACACTGAATTAAACTTTGCATTAGGTTAAATATGCCACCGACATTAACTACATTCTCATCGCCACCAACTTCTTCTTCAGTTTTATTTGACTCTCCTACTTCGGTCCAAACAAACCAGGTGTCGAGCAACTTATCTCATACATTGCAAATGGTAGGGGAAGAAAATGTATCTTAACCACATTCATTATGAATAAAACAACAAAAGCTACGAAGTGGGGGGAGCTGAACTTTGTAAATGTTTTTCTGTAAGTAGCTCACATTTTGAGGTGATCTATTGGTGCGAGTCAGGAAGTGAGAGTCAGTGTAACTCTGTTCCCTTCACTGGATAATTAACTCTGATTCATAGCCTGTTCTACCTAGGAACGTATGTTTCGTTTCCCTCTGCAGAGTCCACGTTACCTACTGTTCGTTGGTATGTTGTTATTCCCTGAAAGTAATTGCACTTGATATTCTCCTGGGCAGACTCATTAGCCAAAGGCAGGGTGGCGTTGCCATTCTTAGAAAGTCTTCTAACAACTCAGTAGAAACATGTGCTCCAGAAATTTAGTACAAATGGGAGCAGAATCTCAGCGCCGGAAACAATCGTTAGGTGCTGCATCTCCCCCCAAGGGGATGGAGGTCAAAAGGGAAACATTTTTTGTCCCACTCAACCAGGACATATTTCTGAGTCCTATCCCTCACTGTGCATGATTAAAGCTGCAACAGAAGACAATTTAGGCATAATGAAGATATTCAAGTGTTTTTGAACCTTTGTCCAACAGTCTCCAGAAGAAAACGGCCTATACATCCAGATATAGATGAGGCAGTTGAGAAGGCAACTTCCAAATTCATTACCCTGCTCTCCTTTACATCCTTTTAAGATTTATTATATGCATCCTGAAAACACTCAACTGCCCACCCATCCTTCCACGCTTATATGTAACTTCTTTCTTACACATGTTTGGTATCACCTATCTGCCTGCTTCCATCACTCCTGCTAAATTAATTACACCACAGGTTCTTAGAAAAACTCAGAGAAAATAAAACAATTTCACCTAATTTTGTGAAGGGAAAAATCTGCTTGATTGTTTTTGTTTGCTTATTTAAATTTTTTTCTGGTGTTCTTCATTTAAAAAAAAATCTTATTCTTTTGGATCTTGGCAGGTTAAGCGGGAAGGTTCAAAATAACACTGCCGTGGAAGGGCTAATGCAGCTACCAAATGCCCCTCACAAGGTGGATGAAGAGGAACTAGAAGAAACAACAAATAGGCTCATCAAATCTCAGGCTGTCAGTACATCCATCACCAATTTCAGGGTACCTAAGAAAGTCTAGAGAGCTGTATTGATTATGAATTGTGCTGGCAATTGTATGTTTTTAAATAAAAAAATAATGATGGTGTCAAAGGACATGGGTATAGAATGAAGTGACTTTACTCTTCAAAGCAAACAATGAAGTTTCATGACGAGGCAGCTCATTGTATTCAGAGCCTTTAATTACTCAGAGCTCCTTCCCTCACAGATAGCTGATAAGACTCAAAGGGCAAAACCCATCTCCGGTGTACTCCACTGACTTCAATACTGTTCCACCAGGGATGGATTGGCCTAAGTGTTTCTGGCAGGATTATGCTAATATAATAATATTTATAATAATCTGCATGCAGAAAGCCAGGGAACCAGAGATTTGACCTCTGCTAATCATGTAGATCTGCACACTCCAAAAGATCTGAAAATCATCTTGTAGGTCTCATCTGCTAGAGGAGAAGATGCTTTTGAAGGGAATCGGCCTTCCAGCTGTGCTTCCCTTCAGGCAATCCCCTCCATATGGTGATAGCCTTCAATATTTTGGGGTCCAAACCTATAGACAAAACTCCTATTGATTTAAATGAGATTTTTGCCTCACTGAGGAATACAGGACAGGGCTGTCTACCTGATTCTGCAAGAGCTGAGCACCCCATGAAAAGTGCTGAGTTTGCCTAATTCCCACTGACTTTAATAGGAATTATGGACCTTCAGCGCATAGTAATAAGCTCCTGGCACCTCACAGGATCAGGTCCTTAATTAATATTTTAGCTATTGTCAGTCATTGTTTTTGTATGACATGTTTTCAACACCATCTCTGGTATTATGAAGTGCATGATACATGCTGCAGTTTAAAATGTTTTCCACATCTGCAGAAACAAACAGGCTTGTTAAGTGATGAAACAAGATTAAACAACAATATACTAATACATTTCTTATAAAGCAAGTATACACAAATTTATAAACCTCCTAGTATTACGTCATTTGCAATTATAACCCATCGCTAATAGTTCTATTGATTAGTGGCATAAAAAGCTCTAGTAGAAGCAGTTCTTAGGAGTAGAGAAATATCACAATAAAAAAAAAAACATAAGTGTTTGTCCTGTACTCTTACCTTGAGGCCATATTACGATCACAATAAGACATATCCAGGCATGTGTCACACTGGATAATACTATTTCTTGGGTGTTTGAGGGCACTTGGCTTTACCTTGTACTTCACAACAGCTGAGCCATGTCACTTAGCTGCATGATCCTGGCTCTAGCGGAAAAAATCACTAAGCTACATATTTATAGTTATTTTACATTAAATACTCAAAATTTCTCATTTACATCATTCACACACAATGTTAAAATAAACATTTTTTCAGAAGTTTTTCTCTTGGTGGAAGAGCTGATCAAATTATTTTGAACACATACTAGCTGGTCAATATAGTGCTATTTTATGTTCTCAAATGCTTTATTATTGATATGTGTTATGATAGCACCTAGAAACTTCAAACAAGGATTAGGGCCCCATAATCAATCCTTATTTCTGTATTTAGCAAGAATAGTTTAGGCAAACAAATTTCAGTCTATGGGCCCTTTGCAAAATGTTAATTGAGACTTTTTGCAATTCATTATTCTTGATGTATGACTGATTACCTCAGTCACATGGTATTAGTTCTGCTCTCCAACTGATTGGCTGAAGTTTTTTAAACAGGAGGTTAACAGCAAAAAGCAATAACAAATATTCACATCTGATTCTGCTTCCATTTAAGTCAATAAAAGCACAGAGGACACTCATCGCACCCATTTGTGAGATGAACATCTGTTTGTATGAATGTTCAAATATAGTGAGTAAAAAGGGATACAAACACGACAAACTAAACTGCCATTTGGAATCTGAACACCTGTTTCGAAATATAGTTTTGCAGTATGAAATCAGCTCTATTTTTTGTGAAGACAGTATAATTACAGTTCTACACCATTATTATAAAGAACCAAAAGTCATGAGGAGAATTATCCTAAGTTTCTTCCCCTACCTAGGTTTAACTCCAAATTATTCTGTGTTACAAATGGGTCTTGTTTTTGGAGCAAGAAGAATATTGTTTGTCCCAGAGGCTCCTTGATCTGTTGTTTTCAGATTTCAGCCATTGATAAGGTGTTGGCTGCAGCCTATAAATTCAGGATAACAGTTTGATCTGAGAATAAATATTTAAAGGAGTTTTTAGTGTTTGAGGGAGCCATTCAATTTCTTACCTACCCCAACACAAATGGAAATATATATATATATAAAGGGTTTGGTCCTGCATTTCTTGTGCATTGAAAATTCTTATTGACTTTACTGGGAGTTATGAATGTGGAAATGTTGGGTCCTTATTTTCTTGGAAACTACTATATTTCTATTCTATATTGTTATTTTTACAGTTGTAAAACTCTGTTTTGTGTCTACTACCACTGTACAAAAAGAGGAAGAAATGAAGTATTTATTGTACCCAAGAGCAAAATATTGTATTATCAGTAAGTACCAATGGTTCCAAATCATGGATTTCCAATTCAAATGCAGATCTGACCTGCTGTAAAGTTTGAAGGTGTTAGGATAAAGGGTTTATAAATAAATAAATAGAATAGTAATAAATAGAAATTGCTGTTGTTACAAAGAAACACGTTTGCAAAAAATACCGATGAGTTTGAATGTGAAGTCAGCAGGGGGAAAAAACAGGAAAAATAATTGGGTCTGAGTCTCTTCTCTGGTGTAAGCTAGGAGTAACTGTACTGAAGTTACTGGTCTTTCACTGGTGTAAAGCTGGTGTGAGGGGAGAATCAGGCCACTTGTGTTTAAATAGATGGAATTACTTGAGTACTTTTAAGAAAACAATCTGCAAATAAATACAAAACAAAACATATTACCTTTTTTTGCATGCATGCTTATTTGTCAGTGCAAATTAGATTTGAATATTCATGCATCACAAATCATTGACAGTTTGAAATAATGCAAAATGAGGTTAAAGGCAAGGGACATCAAAGAAATGCATCGCTAAATCAATAGCAATTTGATTGCGCATATACTTGTAAATTGCCGTTACAGTTTTTGACATAGGAGAAAAAAATGCTGTGCATGTGGTGAAGGGGGACACATAAATACTCTTTTTGTATGTGTTTATACCGGGTATTTTTGCAGTTCAGCATGTACTTGGATAACTGCTGTGTATAAAGTGACCAGACATAACATTTTTATTTTTTCAAGACAGTTACAGTTTCTTTTGCTTATCCTATCTCTTGTATTGTTTTGCTTAGTATGCTAAAAATTCAATTTTCAATATACCTGAACAGCAATGTTGTAAAATAAAGCTATTACTTACTGCAGATGGCTTCAGAAGAAGGTTCACCTGCTAATCAAAGTACTATCATAAAATCATGTTCAGTGGAGATTATCCACTTGTTTCAGGGAATTTTGTTCTATGAGGTGGGAGTGAGTTGCAAGTCTCAGGGCAAATTGCTAGAGTACAGGGCTTTAAAATAATGACAGATTGAAAGATGGCCAACCTAACCATTTAAATCAGAGCTTTTTCATTTTGCCCTTCTGTAAGCATCAATAAAGTATTGGATCTCTGACTCACTTGTGAGCTTTGTGGCTATTTAAAATGGAATAGTTTAAAATGTTGATGAGTATATAGAGCCAAAAGGTAAAACTGCTGAATATAAAGCACTTATTTAAAAATTACTCCAATGTATTTGTTTCTCCTAAATGTTCCTACTTTGATTACTAAACACAAACTGTAAGATATTAGCCAGCACTCTTTCTTCAGTGTCCTCCGTGGTTTCCCTGTTCTCCAAGACAACTGATGAAGGGATATGTAATGGGTCAAGTGAAGTTATACATACATAGTAGCACTGATGTCAAAACCAAGCAATAACATCAATTTGGAAGTGGTACAGGGGACTTTGGTCCTTTAAGAAAGAGAAGCACATGACTTCTTGCAGTGCTGTGTTTAAAAGCCTCCACTCACAGGAATGAAGCTTGCAATTAACTCATGTCAAAACACTGCAGAAGGGGAAACCCAGATGTCGAATAACTTTGGAAAAGGATAACCTCACATCCTCCCCAATCCCCAAGATGAGCTTGTCAGAAAATATGTCTCTCATGCTATCAAGATACCACAAAATACCTGTATATTCCATGTTTAAATTCAAAATCAACTGTGCAAGGAACACCCTTTATTTGTGAATTCTGCAGTGTGAATAAACAATAAATTAAAAAAGATCCTTTTAAAAAAATAAAAAGGCCAGTTTGACTTTTCTTCTCATCTTCAGAGTTTCTTGTGAAAGAAACAAATCCCTCTTCAGAGTGAGTGAATGGGGAGAACATTAGCTAGTGGTTACAGCAGAGGACTGGAAATCAGCAGTACTAGATTCTACTTTTGGTTTTGCCACTGACTTGCTGGCTGACCTAGGGCAAGTCATTTAAGCCATGCCTCAATTTCTCTGTCTGTAAAATGATGCTCATAATAGGTAATACACAAGGTACTGTGAGGCTTCATTCACTGATGTTTATAAAACAATGTAAGCGCCTCAGCTGAAAGGGGATCTGTATGAACACAGTTTTATTATTAACATTATAATTCCCTGCATGGAACAGCTCCTCAACTAGTACCACTCAAATCCTCTCTAATTTCTTCAAATTAAATAATATTGAGGGTTTTTTTTTGAGGGGAGACTTTGGAGGAGGGGCTGCAGCCTCTTGTCACATTCAGTAAATCATATAATCTTCATACTCCAAATGAGAAAGTTACTGCCTCTTTAGATTAGGAACTGGTAGCAACCCTGTAAATGCATGCATAAAATAAAGGAGATAAATGCTGAGCATTTCCCCATTCTATTTAGATTCTTACATTGCACCCATCACCATGGTATCCAAGTGCTGCTCAGAAGAAATTTGTTCTTTCTTCTGGTGCACTGAACTCAGAGTAGCTATTGCATTACCAGTGAAAATAGGTCACTAGTGCTACAGCCCGATCTTCATTTCAGCAGAAGACTGAGAGCCTTGTTCTATTTTTCCATAAAAGTAAGAGTATTTGATTAGAAACTTGGACCAACATCTCTATTTAGTGACTGATCAAAGTTTGGACATGTTAGTGAGGTTTTTTTCAGAAGGAACTCCTGGTGAGTGACAATAGGAAAGTAGCTCAGCTAGGGCATCTCAAAGCCTCCACAGGGTCAATACTTGAATGAATTTCACTGGAAATTCTTTGCTGTCTCCTCTCCAAATCTCCTTCCTTCACCTGCTCCTGCTGGAATTTCTGGTGTGTCTCTAACTGCTCTCTACCTGGCCACTCATGAACTCTTGTGTTGTAGAGTCAGAGGATACTAACCACTGCCCTGTGACAGGGATATAACCTTTTGCAGCCCTAACCCTTCACATGTGACTGGAACCAGGAAATAAGGACCAGTCTCAGATGAGGACTCCTGGCATCACACCTTTGTTACACATTGAACAAAACAGGAGAAGGTCTGACCCAATGAATGGGATCTAGATTCAAACTCAGGATGGCTCTTCATTAGTTGGCCTGGGCAGATTCCCTACACTGTGAGAAGGGGTCTTACCTGGGAGGAAACCACATGCCTAAATTTTCTTTTTCCATTGTCAGATAAAAGGGCCAGCAGGAGGGAGGAGTATAGTACAAGGGCTCATGCCCAGGCCCCTATGGTGTCTGCCTTCTTTGGGGAGGGGATGCTCCTCCCCCAAACTGCCCCAGATTATTTTCTTGTGTGGGCATGGAAGGGGGAAAAAGGGGAATGACACAGGTGCTCCTTTTCCCTATTCCCTAGTCTATTTAGAGCAGTTGCAGCCCTAGTCAGATGAGGTCTCCCCTTCCCCCCCCCCTCCCCTGAGTGAGCATATATGAGAACCTGCCTGTGGGGGCTTGGGCAGAAAATAGGAGGAAAAAGGGGAGAGTGAGTTAAGGACCCTAAGTATCAACAAATAACAAGGGTAAGACTGGCCAGTTACTGTACTGATCATTATGTTTATGAAATGGTCGGGGCGGGGGGGGGGGGGGAGGGGGAAATGAGTGTGGACACATTTTGAAGAAAAGCCCTAAACTAAAGGGCAGATTGTGTTGAGCCCTTGCCCAGGCAGGAGAGGGCCTTTTGCACTGTCTGGATGGGAGCCCTCAAAGCCTGCAGTTCCTGTGATCAGGGAGCAAAAGGACCGCATGAGTCTAGAACTCATCATGTAATGCCTTTGCTAAGGAGCCAGCTGGGGGGAAGCCAAACGCTGCACCTTCTTTGAGGGTGACCCAGCAACAGTACTCACCCCGAGATCCTGGAGGCACTGGGCATGCCTGAGGCACTGTGGGCCTGATTCCTTTCTTTTTGTCACCAGTGTCAATCAGTAGTGACTCCACTGGAGACAGTGGAATTATACACCATTGTAATACCAGTGTAAATGAGTGGAGAATCATGCCTCAAGTCTCTCAGAGCTCCTGTGAGGGCAGGTCACCTTCCAACCACTCCTAACACAGGGCAGTTTGCCTTAGTTACACAATTTACCCCCTAAGCCTTCGCTTAATAGTGAAAAATATGCTCTTGGCAGTTTTGTTTTGTCCTGGAATATGTATCATCTCACTAAACTTCAACTCTATGTCAAACGCAGCTTGGAATAAAAATAATATATAAACTGGTAATGCAATGATCAGATCAGATGTGACCCAGACTTCATATGTGTCAACAACTAAATGCATCTCACTCTGTTATTTTAAATTACAGGAGTTATGGGCATAATCTTCACTGGATAAATTGGAAACAAAAATGTTTTACCTTTGTTATTTTAGGGCCATCAGTTAAAACAACCCAAATGCCAAACTTGATACACACACCAGGCACCAAAATGTTTTTTTTTCCTACATGGATTATATTTCAAGGAATACAGTGCATCTCTATCTGCCCTCACTTCTTTCCATGAATTATTATGTACTGCAAGTGACATCTGCTGGAGAAAGCAGAGCTAAATATCTGCTGTACAAGCTCTTTGCTATTAAAACCCTGTGACTACACCTCTAATAAGTACAGCAGTAATTTAATGGAAAACCTGCTCTTGTGCCCATTGAAATGCAGTTACATAAGGACTTCCTTGGCAGTTAAAGCAGAACTGTAAAACTGTTCTTTTTATATTACAGAAGCTTTCTCTGCTTTATAGAGAAGCTTCAGTAATTCCAGAATTATTCTGGATTTACAATAACAAAGTCTTTTCAAAGGTACTATCCATTTGAATAAATAGTGTGTATTCATGCTTGCTCCTGTACAATTATTAAGGACATATTTTAAAAATATTCCTCACATGAGAATGTGGTCAAAGGTTCAAGAAAGCTGCATAAGTTGAATAGAAATGTATTTGAAAGCCTATCGTAGAACAATACTATTTTCAAGATGAGGAAGTCTGACTGTAAATGCACTTTAAACACTATTCTGGTTTTGGTGAAGACAGGGAGACACCGTTGAGAAATCTAAGTTAAAAATATCTTACTGCCTTAATACAGTTACAATCTGTACTTTTAAAAAATGTGAGAATTTGGTCTATAGGACAGGTTTTTTTCTTCTAATAAGATATTACAAACAGTCACAGAGTCCCAAAAGCGTAGGGCTCAAAGAAGACCTATCCCTGTGCTGGGGGTGGTGCAGCTGTACAGTAACCCAGGGGTACAATGCCTCTCAGAGCTCCTGCAAGTGCTAGTACTGTCCCACACACCTCCCAGAATTCTAACTGGTTTAAAAACAGTTCTGCTACTCCATTTTAAAACAGATGGAAATACTATCTTAGACCAGGCATCAGGCAGCCTGAATTGTTTCACCTGAATCTGTTTTAGGAAAGTCTATACTATAGCTCCAACCAGTTTTAAAATTGGATTAACTGAATCAGCTTTACCACCAGTTAGAATTTAGGGAAAATGACCTTAGTGTAGACTAGACCCTAAAGTGTATAGTGTGTGTTCCTCTGTAAATGTGGAAAAGAGTTTTTAAGACCGCAAAATCAGGTCAGAAAGTAAATCAATAGCCAGCAGCCATTTACTGATTTGTTTATCTAATGTTAATCTTAATTTAGCTGTAATTTCCTCCATCAAATGAATTTCTCTTTTATTTTATAAGGAAAATTAAATTTGGAAGGTGAGGCTTAAACCAGTGAAGAGAGATATGCTTTAGTGCAGCAATCATAAGAAGATATATTTGTCTGTTTGGAATAAAGGAGGAGGGAGGGAGGATAACAATAACATATTAAATGAGATTAAGTGGATAATCTGTATCTAATGTGTCTAGGCCTGATTGTCCCCTCTAGCCGAAACCCCATGGGAAGGGGCTAAAGGGAGGATATTTCTGACAGGTTTTCCTCACAGAAATGTTTCCTGAATTGTTCCCTCAGGGGGTGAGTTTTACCTCTTTCCCCGATCCTCTCTTTGCAGAAGAGGCTATTGGGGTTACTCTCCAAATCTCTCAGATCTTGGGCCCGGAGTCATCTGCATGAAGATCTTATGTGTTCAACTTAGCTCTCTGTCTCTGATGTCTTGCTAGCATTCCCTGGCAGCACAGTGCCACTGGAGACCAGTTGCACAGCTTTTCTAGCCAGTGGTTGCTCCAGAGGTCCCCAATTTCTTGAAGAATCAACAAAGGGATAGTGGGGGAAAGAAAATATTATCCTTTACCTGTCCTATCTACTTCTCCTCATCCTAGTCACTTATCTACTTTCCCCATTTGGGAATCCATGCTCTTCCAGAGCACCCTCCATGCAGTTCCAGGAGAGATGCTGCCACAGAAGGTGCTGATCTCTTCTTTACCTGTGGGAAGGTTACGATCCAAGTGCGGAGAGTTTTCTCTGCACGTGAGTCCGGGGGGCACAAGGGGGCCTTCAGTTAGCATTCTATGAATTATTTATCCATAACTAGAGACAGCAGCTCCGAAAGTAATTTCTGAAAGCTAATAGCACTAGCTAGAGATAGGGGTAGTGTGAGCAGGTAATGTAAAAAACTTCCACTATGAGCTCAGTCTCACTCTTACTGATCCAGTGGGAGCAGAATCAGACCCCATTTGGCAAATGCATCTGAGTCCTGATCTGTAGAGTCCTTTCTATTCTTTTTGTTCCCTATATGGCAGAAATTGCCAATAGAGCTGAATTGTGCCCAACTGTGTGGCAACTTTGTGATATTGACAAATGTCCATCTGAGCCCAGGCTGAGATCACCAAAGTAGTTTTCATTGTGATCTAAGCTCAATTACTCAGTTACCACCACCATCACCATCATCATCTAAGCATGCTTAGATACCAAATGACTTAGAAATATCTCAGATAGATTTCCTCATAAATTGTTAGAATTTGAAAGGGGGAAGTACATCAGCTACAATTAATAGTAATAAATAATTAATAAAATTTACCTTTATACTGTATAGGCATGATCCTGCAAGTACTCTAGATGTAGAACTTCCACTGAAGTCATTCTATGAATAAAATGAGCATCTTTGAAGAGGACTGTTTCAGCTAACCAGCATAGGGAACACTACACAACAGTAGGGTGAGGGATAAAGATATCAAGAATTTTTAATGAGATTTTAATAATCAATGTTTGCTTCAACAGTTTCACATATCTTATTTCCTTTAATAAAGGCCAAATGCAGCAATGATATATGTGATAATGTAAATTACCTAGGTGGGGAATTGATTCTGATCTCAGTATGTTTTTACACTTTGGTGGAGTTACTCCTGATTTACACTGGTTTAAGGGAAGTCATGTTCAGCCTCATGTGTAAATTGGTCAGAAAATAGGTGTAAGTGGCCATAAGAGGTACAGTAGTACCAGGGCCGGCTCCAGACCCCAGCGCGCCAAGCGCGCGCTTGGGGCGGCATTTTGCCAGCAGGGCGGCAGGCGGCTCCGGCGGACCTTCCGCAGTCATGCCTGCGGGAGGTCCACCGGAGCCGCGGAACCGGCGACTGGCAGCGCGCCCCCCATGGCATGCCGCAGTGCTTGGGGCGGCCGGATTCCTAGAGCCGCCCCTGAGTAGTACCATGTCTGCGTGGCATTCAGAGGATGGGAAAAATGACTGTCACCAGCTAAGCATGAGAAGGGAGAGCATATAAAAAAAAGAAGCTAACAGTAGGGTATCATATAAAACAAAATGTGTGTGTATGGTAGTCAGGAGAAATAATTCTTGTGGATAGAAGGTAGAATTATGTGTTGTTTCCCCCTCACATGTTTTTTGATAATGGATAGCAGACCAATGTCATCTTTAGGCTCCACATTAAGGTTTACATTTGTAAAGGACTTTATGGCATTTAATTCTATGTGTTCTGGGTTCTGATGTGAGGACCAGGTAGGTTGTTTCCTATGGCTTTGCATGAGATGTGTGGGAGCAAGATTACATCTTTCCTAAGCTGCCAACATGATTTCATGGAGTCTTGGAAATCCTGTCCTGCAGAGAGAGTCCACAACCAAGGTGATGTTCTGTATTGCTGTTTGCTTTGTGATCTTTACATTAGCAGGTATGTGTGAGGATATATGTGTCCATCCATCTGCCTCATGTCTCCACATCTAAGGTGTCTGCTATGCCTCAAATTACTCTACTTGAACGGTATGATAACTTTTCTGCCTGGCATGGCATTCATTTCAGCAAATTCTGAGATAGTACAATCTGAGTTGTGATATGGTGGGTTAAAAAGATTCCTTTCTGGCCAGATCACAGTCCTTTTGGAGATCTATTGGGGCCAATAATGTGGTATTGAAATTGCAGAAATCCCTTTGTGCAGCATGGAAGCATCTTGAGAAGCTACATTTCTACATTGCTATTTAGATAAACCAGCATTTTTGCTGTTTACCTCCAATCCACTTTATATACATGATAGGAGGATTTTGCCCAAGGATTGTATACTAGTTTCCAGTTTGCTTTAAAAGGTGTGGCATTTGGCTTCATTTCAGATAAGCATCCAAAAGTTCATCGGCTTAACTTTCTGAACCTCTTGAGTCTGCAACCCTGGACTGAAAATCTAATGAGAACAGGCTTTCTCATTCGTCATCTGGCATTTCCATTTCTAGTCCCAGCCAGAAATACTGTGAACACAGCCTTTCTTGTGGTGTTCAGCACTTTTAGAATCTCAGCAGAGATCAGACCATCTGGGCAGTGGTGGAAAAGAATTGCTAGTTCAGCCCCAGATGTTTCACAATCTCCCTCAGTGGCCACACATACATACAGAACAGAAGGGGGAGACAGAATAGGGTCCTGTAGGATCAGCATGGGAGAGATCCAATTATACTATTCTCTATATCTTCTTTCAGAGAAACCTACGCCACCTCTGCCACAGCCCACACATTTCAGGATGAGTGGTATCAAAGGTGCCTGCTAGCTCCCAGTGAACAGATGACCTTTGAGAATTGCCAGGAGTAGATATACTTTAACATTACAACAATCTCTAATCATAAGAAAGATAAAAACCTGTGACAAAAAATGTACAAATAGCATGTCTACATGTCAGTGTTGTTGTGTAAATAACCAAATATAAAAGTTGCACATTCTTTTATGTATATCATTTCTTAGACAGTTTTCAAGAAAAAACACAATAAACATTTCTTTGATATATATGTATCTGACAGACTATGAAATCAATTCTACTCCCCCAATCTTTCCTCTGATATTGCTTATTATGCTATTATTTTATTATTAATAAGACAGAATGAAACTTGTTTACAGCCTCAGACACTGGGCTCCCATACTGTTTGTACTGTTCACAGATTACATCATGGTTTTGTGAAAGCTTGGTACCCACCATCAGAAAGCTCAGAAATTCCACATGTAATTTAGAAGCAATTAAAATATACATTTCACATATAATTAATAGTGACCTCACTTACAGAGTTCTAGAATGAGGAAAATAAAGTCAGTTAAAAACCAGGATCCTTCAATGAGGGCTGTGGTTTTCTATAGGACACCTACCGCTTTTGCTGTAGAGGATGGAAGGTGTATAAAAAATTAGACAGGAGATAGTAGGAAGTGAAAGGATGCTGTCAGAAACTATGATGGGGATGATCAGGCCTAGTGGTTGAAGCCAGGACAGTCAGGCCTAGTGCTCAGAGCCAGGGGTGAGAGGGTCAGAGGCAGTATCAGGAGTCCAGAGTGGGGTTGGATCAGGACTAGGAACAGGGCAGGAGCAAGAGCAGGGCTAGGAACAAGGCTGGAGCAGGCTAAGGCTTGGGGAGTCAGTTGCATTGTCAGGTAGGACAGAGTTCCAAATCCTGGAGTGACACTGAGCTGCTGTTAGTCCTGTGGGGTTTTACTTGCTTTGGGATCACCAGACCCATTCCTGGCTTGCAGGGCCGCCCAGAGGATTCAGGGGGCCTGGGGAAAAGCAATTTCGGGGGCCCCTTCCATAAAAAAAAGTTGCAATACTATAGAATACTATATTCTCATGGGGGACCCTGCGGGGCCCAGGGCCTGGGGCAAATTGCCCCACTTGCTCTCCCCTTTGGATGGCCCTGCTGGCTTGCGGATTGGTTGGAGCCCAGCACATGAGTGACTCATCACCTTACAGGTACAGGTGTACAGTGGCTCTGCCGCAGACTTTCGATGTGATGCAAGGCAAGTCACTTTAACTAAAATTTATTTGCAGGTGGCCACTAATTGTGTTTCTCATTTTTTGGGTGCCCAACCTGAGACATTTGGGCCTGATTTTCAGAAGTGCTGAGTGCTCCTGACTGTAGCTGCAATTGATTGAACTTGTGAAACCTGTGGATGTACACTCCCTTGAAACCAGTGAATGAGAGGAATGACTGAAGGCTGGGGAGTCAGGGGCTCTTGAGGTCTACATCTGGCTCTGCCACTGATTTACTGTGTAACCTTAGGCAAGTTATTCTGCCTTTCTCTTTCAGTTTCCTTCTTTGTAAAATGGGAATAATAATATTCTCCTTTTTTACAGAGATTTTATGAATATGATTTCATAGAATATCAGAGTTGGAAGGGACTTCAGGAGATCATCTAGTCCAACCCCCTGCTCAAAGCAGGACCAATCCCCAGATAGATTTTTACCCCAGTTCCCTAAATGGCCCCCTCAAGCACTGAGCTCACAACCCAGAGTTTAGTAGACCGATGCTCAAGCCACTGAGCCATGAATATTTGTGAGGCACTAAGACATTAAAATGATGTGTACCATAGAAAAGCCCACAAAGAAATTAGTTCCCTGGTAAGTGTAGGGTTTGGATGGTGGTAATTAAGACGTCGGGCCACACATTGAATGAGAAGGATGGAAAGAAATATTGAACAGTTTCTTCATTCACTGATCTCCATCCACCCAATGCACTGAATGAAGTAGGGGTTTTGTGAAAAAAGTATACCCTATATACTCGTTCATAAGCCGAATATTTTTGGTAAAAAAGTGATGCATCAAAGAGTGGGGGTCAGCTTATAAACGGGTCTACACCAAAATTTGATGATTTTAAACTCTACGGAATCATTGAATTGAATATCTAATACATTGTCATTTTGTTTACCTGGAGCATCTGCAGGCATAGAGCCCCTCAGCTCCCATTGGCTGGGAACGGCAAACTGCGGATGCTCCTGTGAATGCTTTAGGTGAACAAAACGTCCAGGCCCGCTAGAGGCTTACCCTAATGCGCCAGGAGCCAAAGTTTGCCAACCCCTGAAACATAGGGTCGGCTTATGAAAGGGTCATACAGTTTTTGCTATTTTTACCTAACCATCTTGGGGGGTGGGCTTATAAACAAACTGGCTAATGAATGAGTATATATGGTATGTTCATGTAATTAAAGACTGTATCATAATGCAAATGCACAAAGGAATTGAATGAAGGTTGCATGGGCAGCTTTATTTCTGGAATTTCCTAACTCTCAAAGCACTTTCAAGTACTTGACCTTGCAATCTTATGAATTTTTGTTTGTCATTTTTTATTTAAGTCTAGCAAAAACTGGGCAACTATAATGAATCAAAGGGACTTAAACCAGAAATCAAATATGGACACGCCCGCAAAAATACTGGCATATCAATACGCTACTACATAATAAAGTAGAAAGAGACACTTTTAGGGCCAGATAATCAATTGATGTAAATGGGTGCAACTCCAGTGAAGTCAGAGGAGTTGCACTCATTTTACACCAGTGCTGGACCTGACCAGTACTGGGTTTACAATGGCACCAGTGGTGTCATGGAGCTGGGCCCATGCTCAGAAGGGGCCCCAGCCTGCTCCGCTTGCATTGTTCCCCGAGAACTTGCCAGCCTGCTAGCTCCCCTCCGCCCATCACTGGGCCAGCTGAGGGCTCCTCTCGCCCCCTGGCCCTACCTACTGGCTCCTCTCCATCCCCCGGCCAGACATCAGCGCACCTCTGTCTCTGGGCAATCTCTGCTTCCCACCACCTGTGGGGCCCCACCCATCTCCCCGGAGCTGAGCCACCTGGGACTGGTGCAGAAACTTGGCCAGTCTCAGCCAGTTGGGGGGGGCGGGCCTTGGCTGGGCCCCTCCAGGCAAGTGAGTCCTGAGAGAGCTCAGCTAGGGCAGACCCTGACCTGGCTGAACGCACCAGTCCCAAAGGGCTGGAGCAATTCCCCACTCCGGGACCAGCCCTGGCTGCACTGCCGGCTCAGCCTGGCAGACACAGTCACCTCCCAGAAGGGCCAGTGAGTGCAGCCGGGAGGCAGGGCGTGG
Organism: Mauremys reevesii; assembly: GCF_016161935.1. NCBI lineage: Eukaryota > Metazoa > Chordata > Testudines > Geoemydidae > Mauremys > Mauremys reevesii. The sequence goes on from NC_052626.1 coordinate 55,150,243, forward strand.
GGGAGTGGGTCTCTGGGGGGACCGGTGGCGTGCTGGGCTGTGTGGGGGCAGGGAAGATGTGTGTGTGTTGGGGCACTAGGGAGTGGGTTGGGGTGCTGGGCAGTTGTGATGAAACTGTGGGCAGGGGGTGCTGGGTGTTATGCAGGGCGCTGTGCATTTGTGCGGCACATGGGGGGGGTGCTGGGCATAGAGAATCAGAGGGTTTTGCAGAGATGCCGACTTTCTGATTTCCCAGAGAGTGCTTGACCCCCCCTGCTCTGCCCCAGGCCTTGCCCCCACTCCACCCTTTTCCCCAAAGCCTCACCCCACCTTTTCCCACTTCCACTCTGCCTCTTCCTGCCCCATTACACACCCTCCCCCGAGTGCCCCCGCCATTTCTCCACCTCTTCCTGCCCTGCTCCTTCCCCCACAGTGCCTCTTGCCCACTGCTGAACAGCTGATCAGCAGTGCATGGGAGGCGCTCGAGGTGAGGGGGAGAAGCTGATTGGTGGGGCCATCGGTGGGTGCTCAGCACACACTATTTTTTTTCTGTGGGTACTCCAGCCCTGGAGTGGCATGGCATGGACCACCCCCAATGGCAAGGGGCATGCTGGCAACACAGGGCTGAGTGGGCCATTGTACATCTGGCAACTGCCAGTTAGTTTGTAAATAGTGCCCTGGACTGGGCTGGATGGAGCAGGGCCGTACCTGCCATGCCATGCTCCATTGCCTCCATGGGGGCCCACAAATATGTTCGTTGCCAGGCCCACAAAAGGTTAGTCCAGCCCTGGACCTGACCCTTAATCAATTAAAAGGATTTCTGTCCTAATATCTCACAGGCAAGGGGTCAAAAAGCTGGCTTTTATTGTGGCTGTTGAGACTACCATCTTATTCTCCTGCACCTCAGCATTCATTTGAAAAAAAATGTAAGTGGAACTGAAACCTGCCTGAATATGTAGAGAGCCTGAAACAGTAGTGCTGAGAGCTGTGTACCGAAGTGTTAACTCAGTTATCAGTTATGACATTTTCATCAACGGGGTTCTATTTCCCTGCTGTCAAGGCATGTAAAAAAGGACAGGAAAGATCACAGATCCCCACACTCTATTCTCAAAAGTGTCTTGTTTTGGTGCCAAAGTGAATGGTGTTTGGGAGAGAGCCACCACTCCCCCCCCCCACACACCGATCTCACCTATGGAACCAAAAAGCTGGAGTAGAGGAGTGAAGCCTGAGGGTAGATGTGAGCCCACTAGGGAGGAGTCAGTCTTCCAGAGCCCAGCAGGGCATCCCAGACCACTGAGGAGCATAACAGGCCCAGCAGCATAGCACATCTACTTTGAAAGTGGGTTCCTCCCTGCTCTAATGTCTATCTGCCGACTGCACTGGTAGCACTCAGTTCAGTTTTCAAGCTTTGTTTTGACACCATGAAGGCTAGAAACAAATTTTTAAAATGAAAGTTTAGGTTCCAATGTCATCACACCAGTCTGGGAGTTGAGGGAGGGGAGGGGCTTACGTACATGCCTGTTGTTTTAGTTCTTAATAAGACCAGACCCAGGATGACTGAGTGGAAATATGGGAGAGGACACCGCTTCTGTTTGCCCTGTCTGAGCCCTGCCTGCTGGAGTAGCTCGAGGAAAATTTGCTGACAGCAGTGCCACCTTCTTACCATAACTGACAAAAATATTATAAAAAGAATAGCACCAACACATTCTCGCATTATTCCCAAGCCTGAATCATTGGAAAAGGTTACCTTAGTCAACTAGTAATGCCACCTGCCTGGGAAAAGCACATCCTCTACAGTCATCCCTCAAGGGGTTTTAATCTAACCTCCTCTTGAGCACCTGTAGCTATGGTGCCTTAACTACCTTCAGGGTAGAGCTTTCGATCATCTCATTGTCCTTATGACTTACATTTTGTTTCTAAAATCATACAAAGGTTTTCCTTTTCTCATTTCTAGCCATTGTTCCTTGCTATGCCATTTTAAACCACTGTTAATAATCTCACCCCTTCTTATACTATTTCCATTCAAACATGTATAGTATATTATCATAGCCTCTTATTCTACTTTTTCTGAAGTTGTGTCTGTTAACTTCCTTTAGCCTCTCAGAATTTAGGTTATACCTTGTCATAGTTATTTCTGTCAGAGTTTCTTAGATCCTATCTAATACACCTAGGGTAGGATTCACAAAGGTACTTAGGTGCCTATCTCCCATTGAAATCAATGGGAGCTAGGCATGTAAATATCTTTGTGAATTGCACCCTGGCTGCATGTACTTATGTAATAAACAAATACATATTCACATGACAATAAATATTAAAAGCACAGTTATGCAGAACAACTCAAACATTAGCAATATACAAATCATAATTAGAATGATCTTAATTAATATATCTATATCTATTCCAGAATAGCTATTGCCTCTTATGCAGCTGCATGACATTATAAACTCTTGTTCAATGTTACTCACACTTACTCCAAATGCCTTTTTCACATTACTGCTCTGCATGCAGTGTTCTCCTTTGACTTTATGCCAAATATTATTTTTACCATGTATATTATTTTACATTTATCCACACTGAATCTTATTCATTTCAAAGGTTTCTAGGCTACTCTGTTTGCTATTTCCAGCCCTTCCTAGTTTGGCATCATCTCTAAATATACTCAGTGTTACAATCTCCTTTATCTTCCAGATCAATAGGGTGAGATCATGGCTTTTATGGCCTGTTTTCAAAGATTCTGAGCACCTGAGCTCCCTTGACTTCAGTGGGATTTGTGAGTGCAAAAATCAAGCCGGAAGCCACCGTCCCTACTACATTATGTGTGGAATTTCATCACCCCAATGACAGCTTTCAGATACACTGTGCCTCAGACATGGTGGATTTGCTACAACCATTAACAGGGTGCAGCATTACCTCTCTGTGTTGACAGAGTTATTTTGGCTAGTATAGATGGGGAAGAGTCTCTTTCCCTGCTTCCACCTTCTCCCTTCCCATAAGATGTATAGCTCTGCTGTCAGCACTAGAGCCCCTTAGTCCTTTTGAACTGGGTGCACAGGGATTGAGGTTTCTGCCTGACCCCAGCTCATAGGCACCAAAGGCAGATTGTGGAGGGAAAGCTCGTTGTGCCCCATCTCATGTAGGTCTAGTCACTGGATTTTAACTAAGTATTGATCCAAGTACTGACCTGCGTGGAACCCTACTTGTTATTTCTCCTCAAACTAATGAGGCACAGTACTATGAAAGATTACTCTTGGTTTAACACCCACAAGAAATAACTCAAGCTTCCCAGTAGGAAGGAGGAAAGTAGGATCTCAGTGGATAGGACATTTGTTTAAAGCTATTTTAGACATGGTCATATTGGGTAGAATATTCAACTAAAGCATTATCCCAATACTCTCCTACCTACAATTAAAACATTATGCCCTTAACTTCCATGACAAGATGGTGTTCAGAGGCCTCTCATGGGAATCGAAACAGTAATTACCCATTCATCAGGCTCAAGAGGTATGAGCTCTAGTTTTATATCGAGCTCATTAAAATAGACTTGTAAAATAAATGCAAATATATGAAGAGGTGGGGAGAATCCCTAGGTAGAAAGATTTCATTCAAACAGTGGTCTCTAATTTGGCACAGAGCAACTACTTCCTCCATAAGTGCTATTATAAAAGAAAGCCATTATAAAGTGTTATTCATAATTGTATCTTACCCCTTCATGCATTAAGAAAATGTACATGTTTTTTTTTTATTCTGGTTAGGAAAGATGGGGAGAAAAAGAGAGGGTATTTTCCCTCACATTTGCTGGGAGTGCTCTAAGTAAAAGAATTTAGGATATGGAGTTATTAGTATCATATCACCTCTTGAACCTTTGGTTCAGTTTTTGGGACATCCAGTGAGCAAATACCTATCCAATACAAAACTCTAGATCAGTATCATAAGCCAGATCCTCTGATCTGCCTGAGTTGTGCAGAACACAAACCTAGAGGAGGATGGCAGCAAAGGTGGCTTTAAACCCTACATACTGGGGTTGACATGCATTGATGCAGACCTCCTACCCCACTTTCAGCAGATATTGTGTTCATTTCCCATTGCCTGAGCACTATTATCCTCTACAGTATATTTTCTAGTGTTCTGCTAGACTAGTTTTAAATTTCTCATGGACTGGGGCTGCCTTCCACCTCTTCCCTTAGCAGACTTTAAAAGTCTAATAGAGCTTAGTGTTGAGAAGTTAGGACATTATAAATGATAATATCATTTCCCTTAAATATGGGAGCCATTTTAATTTAACAGTTTAATAATCTGTTTTCAAAAATGCACCTCAGTACTTGGTCAATTACCTCTACTCTATATAATCCCTTAGGAACAAACCTTATTCCCAGTGAAGTCAATTTCCCTTAATCTCATAGATTCAACGTTTCATAGGTTTTAAGGCTAGAAGAGATGCTTATAATAATTTAGTTGACTTCTTGCATAAAATAAGCCAAATTGGCTTGCCCAAGAATTTCTGCATCAAAGCTTATAGCTTCGGTTTGAGCTAGAACATGTCTTTTAGAAAGGTATCCAGTCTTGATTTAAAGACTGCAAGTGATGGAAAATCCACCATGTCTCTAGTTAAATTGTTGAAAATGGTTAGTTACCGTCACTGTTAAAATTTGTGTCTTATTTGTAGTCTGAGTTTGTCTAGCTTCAGCTTCCAACTATTGGATCTTATCATGCCTTTTTCTTCTGGAATAAAGAGCTGATGAAATTAATCAAAGAAACAGAAGACGGTATTAAGATGAATGGAAAATGGGTTAATAACATTCCCTATGCAGATGACACAGTGCTGCTGACTGATTTAGAAGAAGGTTTGATGAAGTCAATGGAGATGAATATGACCAAGAATATGGTCTAGACTGGAATGTGGACAAGACAAAAACTATGGTGGTGTGCCAGACCATGGGGAAAACATGCAAGATTCCAGAGAATGATGTAGCCATCCAGCCAGTGAGAAATTATTGTTACTGAGGAAGCATCATTACAGAAGATGGAAGATAGGACAGTGAAGTCAGCATCAGAATAGCAAGAGCAAGAAACATTATGGAACAATAAACATCTGATGAGAAGGGATATACATCTGAAGACTAAATTCTGACTCTTAAAAACTTACATTTGGTCCGTGTCAAATTATGGATGTGAAATGTGGATAGTCAATCAATCAATAATAAAGAAATTACAATCCTTTGAATTATGATTTTATAGAAAAATTCTGAAAATACCATGATAGACCATGTAACCAATGAAAAAGTATTGGAGATTATTGGAACACAGAAAACACTAGTTGGCAGTCTTATGAAAAGAAAGATTCAATTTGCAGGGCACATTTTAAGAGGTTCAGAGGGTGATGCATGTTTATGGGCACCAGAAGGAAAAGCTGATGGCTGAAGAATGCAAGACAGAAAAAGAATTTCTTGGGTGGATTCTGTGGTATCCTGGGTGGATCAAAAGGGCTACAAAGAGATTAGCAGAGGATTGTACAGAATGGCTACCATTGTTGCAAACCTCCAGTAATGGAGATGCCACATAAGAAGAGAAGAAAGAGTTGTCTGGCATCAGAAATCTCTTCCTCATGTAGGTACTTGTAGACATGATGAAGTTTGTCTCTTAACCTTCTCTTTGATAAACTAAATAGATTATGCATCTTTAGTCTCTCTATAATGCAGATTTTCCAGATTTCTAATCAGTTTTGTAGCTCTTTTCTGAATCCTTCCGATTTTTCAACATTCCTTTTGAAGTGTGGATAACAGAACTGGGCACAGTATTCCACTAATGGTCTCACTAATGTCATATACAGAAGCAATTCCATCTCCTTACTCCTATGTGATAATCCCCTGCTTGTACATCCAAGGATTGAATTCATCTTCTTAGCTACAGCATTGGGAGCTCATCTTCAGTTGGTAATCTACATGAGCCCTAAATCCTTTTCTGAGTCTCTGCTCTCCAGGATAAGTACCCCATCTTATAGGTCTGATCCAAAATTTTTGTTCCTATGTGTTTTAGTTTGCACTTGGCTGTGTAAAATATATTTTGTTCAAATGAGTCCACTTTACCAAGTGATCCAGGTCAGTCTGTGGAACTAATTTTTTTAATATGCTGTCTGTTTAATATGCTAACTGTCCCCATCTTTATTTACCACTCCACCACCTTCTATCTCGTTTGCAAATTTGACCTGAAATTACTTTGTTTTCTTGCTGGTCATTCATAAAGATATTGAATAGCACTGGGCTGAGAACCAATCCCTGCAGGACCCCACTAGAAACACTCTCAGTGTATGCCAATTCTCCATTGACAATTACTTTTTGCAATCTATCAGTTAACCTGTTTTTAATTAATTTAATATGCGCTACATAGATTTTGCGTAGTGTTATTTTTTTATCAGAATGGTAAATGGGACTAAATCAAATGCCTTACAGAAATTTAAGCATATTATGTCAACACAGATACTGTTATAGACCAAACTTGTAATTTCATCAAAATGAAATCAAATTTGTTTGATAAGATTAATGTTCTACATAACTATGCTGTTTATTATGCAGTTATTATGAGTCTATCTTTTAATTCTTTACTGATTGCATCCCATATCAGGATTTCCATGATTTTGCATGGAATCAATGTCCTATAGTTATGCAGGCCATCCTGATTATCCTTTTTAAATATTGGCACAATATTAGCTTTTTTCTGGAATTTCCCAGTATTTCAAGATTTGTTAAAAAGTCAAGGTTAACGATGAAGAGAACTCCTCAGCCAATTCTTTTAATACTTTTGGGTGCATTTTATTTGGTCCTGCAGATTTAAAAATGTTTACCTTTAATAGTTGCTAATTAACATCTTCCCTACTAGTTACTGATGGAATAGAAAATATTTCATTATTAGCATAAGATATGAATACATCATCCTGCTTTCCAAATTCAGAACATAAATATTGAATACTTCTCCCTTTTCTGCATCATGATTGATAATTTTACCATCCTTCTCCAGGATCAGGTCTATATCATTGCTAGGATTTTATTTTTCCTGGTATATTTAAATGATTCCTTCTTATCGTTCTTAAATGTGGGCCTACATTTTGTCACTATTACCTTTAGCTTCCCGTATCAATTGTTAGCATTACCTAACTGTTGATTTGAACTCATTTCTGTCAGCTTCTCTGTTTGTTATATGTTATTTTTTATTTTTTATTACTTCTTTCACCTTCCTTTTCTTTAATTGCATAATTGTGTGTGTGTATGTGTATGGCAATGTGCGGGCGGGGGGAGGTTGGGCATCTAATAGAGTATTTTTGAATAATTACTAACTATCATTCACATTTTTAGGTTTATATATTTCATCCCACTCAATTTTGCTCACTGTTGTTTTTATCTTTGGGAAATGGGCCTTTTTGAAACATTGAGAGAGAGAGAGAGAGAGTGTGTATACACACTTGCATGCAATGTAGTTGAAGCTGTGTTGGTCCCAGGATATTAGAGAGACAAGGTGGGTGAGGTTCTCTCAATATTCACACTTGGTCCTCTCTATTCTCGCTTTCTTTCTCTCTATACTTACACTTGGTGTTTCAAAAAGGCCAATTTCCCAAAGCTAAAAACAACAGTGAGCAAAACTGAGTGGGATGAAATATACATATAAATGGATGGGACTATATTCAGCCAGCCCATAGAAAATGAAATTAGACTCATGATTTGTGCTTAGGCAACCCTTATTTTTTAGTTCAGTATTCAGTTCATCTTCATCCTTCAGAATGTGGTCTAATATAGAATTTCCATGAATTGGTTTCAGTGCTTTTTATATTAGAAAGTTATCTTCTATAAGTTTTAGAAACTCCAAGGATGTTTTCACTGATGGTGGCATGAGCCTCTGTGAATATGTTCCCAAGATTGAAATTCCCCATGATAATGCAATGTTTCTTTCTACACATTATAGACAGATGTTTAAAGAGCTGCTCATCTTGTCCCTCATCCAGTTTGGTGGTCTACTGCAAACCCCCACCAATATCATTTTGTGATTGATCAGTTGGTACATTGATCCATAAGCATTCCAAGTTCTGGCTTTCTAATTTGTCAATAACTCTGAAGCAGGTAATAGTATCTTTAATGTAGCATGCTACCCCACCTTCCCTTCTGCTTTCTCTGTCTTTCCTAAATAGAGTGTAAGCAGTGATTTTAACATTTCAGCCATGTGAATCCAGGTTTCAGCAATACCAATCATATTCGTTTATGGAAATAAATTAGATATTTCTAATTCTTCTTGCTTTTTTACACAGGCTTCTAGAAATGGCATCTAGATAATTGAAGAACTTCTTCGCTTTACATCCCTTGGGGCCTTGATTCTTTATATTTATCCTATCTTGAGTATGAGTTATTTGTTTGAGTGTGTGTACTGTATATATACTCTTAGCAATCTCCCCTTAAATGCTGCTTTAAAGCCCTGTTGGTTACTCCAGCAAGTCTGCTACCCAGAAGATTGGTTCCCTTCTATTCAGATGGCACCAAGCCATACATCCTCCTTCCCTATGGAAGATGGCCCAATGTTCCAGAAAAAACCCCAACCCTCTACTTTATACCACTCGTCTGCTGTCAATCTTTCTTGCTTGTGGGAAACAAGGATCTCAGAGATGATCACCTGTAATTTCCTCTCTTACAGTTAGGGTGACCAGACAGCAAGTGTGAAAAATCGGGACAGAGAGTGAGGGGTAATAGGAGCCTATATAAGAAAAAGCCCCAAATATCAGGACTCTCCCTATAAAATCGGGGCATCTGGTCACCCTACTTACAGTTCCCTGAAACTTTTGATGATCTGTGAAGTGTTTTCTGAGGCAGTGATGTCATTTGTTCCAGTGTGTATCATTATCAGTGAAGCCTTGACCATAATTTTCCAAATCCTATCCACTCTTTCAGTGACATTTTTGGCCTTTGTTCCAGGAAGACAGCATACAGTCCTTTTCACTCCACTTCAATAGGATCAGGATTTTATCCTTAATATGCATTTACATAGTGTTCATTTTAACAAGCCTACAAATATATATTTATATTACAGACCAAAATGGTGGGAGTGTGTGGGTATGAGGGTGTAACACTGCCCTAACGTGGACAGACTGCCAGAATTACTTAAGTGCATTTTAGCATGTCACTCTCTAGTGATTGACTCACTGGTGATTGAAGGCCTAATGCTATTCCAGCTAACACTGATTCAACTTAATTTTAAAAGCTAAAGGCTTGTCTTTTGGGAGTAGAAGGCCCACAGTTCTATTCTGCTGTTCACCAAAAAGTTCAAGAGGCAGTTTAGGAGTAATTATTATAGTCCGTTGTGTCAACTTCCATACATTTTTATGGAGGACATTTGGTCCTTTCTTCAGTTTATAAAAACAATGTAGTGCTACTGAATATTTTGGAGGTAAGCTGGTATAAATGGAAATTGGAAATGATATTAAAATTTGAGATTAGTATAACTATGGACTCAGGTCCACATAAATTGAAATATATGCTCAGACTTCTAGTACATCACAGGAGCTGCAAATATATGCTGAAACATGCTCAAACATATATTCAGATGAACACATAGATCCTTTTAGCTGCCTGGCTGCCAGCAGTCTTAGTAGGTGGCTCCATCTGCTTTTCATGTTTATAGATATCTTGGAATCCATTATGTCCTGTCAATTTTCTTACAATACTAGACACCTTTTTTACAGGTCTAAAAATGGGTGTACAATGAATGTACATGACCTATCAGGTAATGAATACTTTTTCTCATATTACAGGCAATTTTTTCTCATAGTGGAAATTTATCCCTTTCTGGGATGTTCAGACCCTAACCCAATCATGAAAACACTTATTTATGTGATCAGTTCCATCTGACTCAGTGGGACTACCCACATGTGTAAAGCTACTCACGTGAACAAGTGCTTGCAAGACTGATCATAGCTATTGCCTTATTTTTGGTACAATGGCAAAGAGTAGATTTGAAATGGGGTTGTTTTTAGAAATTATGATTGGCTCCTCCTGAAAATTTCTCAGTTAAGTTTGCTGTAATTGGTGAACAGTGTCTTTTTCACAATTATTTTAGTACTCTTTTCTTCTTTCCACATATAAGGATGGAGGTAAAGAATTTGCTGTACCAATGGCAGTTACATATTCATATTTCTTCCTCTTCCCTCGGAGCCGGTCTAAGAACCAATGAAGTCAAATGAGAGTCTTCTCTTGACTTCAGTAGGTTTTGGATTATGCCACAAGAGAATATCCATCTTATTTTCTGAAAATGTCTGATTATTTTAAATATAATAAAATAATAATAATAATAATAATAATAACAACAACAACAACAACAACCTATTTGGAATTTATTTTTTTATAAAAAGCTACCAGTATGGGTCTTTATCTGATCTGTAATATTCCAGGTATCTATTAAAATGCACAATTCGGGCTATCTTTACTTTAAACGTGCAGGTATTAGGAGAGCAATTTATATAATTTTAACATACTGTTTCTCTTTCTTCAGAATATTTTTTTCAGATTACATATAGATACCTAAAGCTTCAGAAATTAATTCAATAATTTTATTCATTAGTTGTATTTTTATCTGTGCATACACATGTTAATATTGTAATCAGAGTTGGTAGCATCTCTTTAAAAGCTTATGTGTACAGGAGAGGAGTTTCTTCTTTTTATTGTCAGGTTGAGTTAATGTTCAACTGGGGATTACTTTGTTTGATGGAGAAGCAAAGAGACTTGGATGTTTAATTCTTCATTAATCTCTTCTTTGCCATAATGAATAAAGGTGTAAATATTAACACCTCTGATTTTCAAACATCAGTTTAATGTGCCATCTATAAATTCACTTTCATAAAGGCAACATGCTTCAAAAACTGAGCTACCTTATACTTAGTGGATAATTTGACTTGGATCCTTGATTTACTCATATTTTGGCTACTAAGCTTTTTGTTTCTGAGATGTTGTTTGTTTTTGAATTGCAGCTTTGGTTATGTTGTCCTAATTTTTTTTATTTGGAGCTGAATCTTTAAAATAATTGAAAGTTAAATAGATAGATTAAAATATTATTTTTCATTATTTGTGATTTTCAATACAGTTAGTATTTTCCCTTTATAAATTATTTGTTGCAGCCTTTGTATTGTTTTCCTGCTTGTAATTGACAGCTTTATAATACCTGGGGGGACATTTGAGGTCTCTTTCCCTTTTCAAACACTCTTCTCTATCCAGAGCAATGGCTGTTTTTCTTTGTTTCTTTGCAGTCTGTGGAATGCAGATCAGAGAGTGTTACTGAATGTGGTAGAATATTACATTCCATTGCAACTAGCAGTTTACAAAAGCCATGTAACTAAGAGTCCTGTAAAAGCAAAATGAAATTGCTCTGGCAAATCCAATGTTTTCATAAATCATGAGGAAAACTTTTAAGATTGCGAAAATCTGAAATATTTGTATCCACTTTTTAATTGTTGATGTGCCCATGTCAAACCAACATGCAGTGTATTTTTAGTAGCTCTCCCCATGACTAGTTATATATGTAGAAATAAGAAATAGGGGGTATCACTTCTGGCAGAACTGGAGTGAATTAGAAATTCTGTTTCCAAGACATTTTAAGATATTCACTTTTTTAACATCCCTTAAATCTACCTCTTGCTATATTTTGCAACTGTAGGGATTTAATGCATGATGCCTACATATGTGTACATAATATCTCCACCTTTTGTCTTTAATATTCCTTGGTTTTTAATTATTAAAGATAAGTATTTGAATTATAAATATTCTAGTTATACAGGAATAGGCAAAGCAGGCACATACCCTCAGGCTAAATTCTTCCATTATCCATAATCCTTCTGCCTCCTGCCTCCATTTCTGTATCTCCTATCTTTACGTCGTCTCAAAAAACACAGAGGCATTCTTTTAAACTAACCTTCTCCTCCCCACTTAAACCAGAGAAATCCCTTCTCAATATGTATAGGGCCCTTTTCCTTGAAGTGGGATGTCATACTTGTCCTAAATATAATAAAGTGCTATCTTCAAGGCATTTCTGCATCCAAAACACTCCCCAGAAACCTGCCTAGTCCTCCCATCTAACCAGTCTGAATGTCACAAATCATAGCACAGAAGCTGCTTTATAGTGAATCATTAACATTGTCAGGAATGAGTTGGCAAGGAAAAAAAGCTTTCCATTACAGAACTGTGGAAGAATATACAAATGACAGCATTGTCATTTCTCTTACATTGTTTTATAAAGCACACAACTGATTAGGAAGAGGTTATTACAGAATATATATACAGTGTATGCATACACGACAATTTTGTTTTCATCCTGTAGTGTTTATAAGTGTGTATGGATGTGGTTTAGATTAACTGTCCTAGTTCGGGTTTTTGAATTAGATGAGTAGCAGGCTCATTATGTGGTGAGATTGTGTAGCATTAGCAAATATATTTTGAAACAGAGAGGTACAAAATATGCTAAATATATGTTTATGGTATTTTTAATCTACATGAAGGTTAATAATGATAGTCCAAAGTCACTGTTACAGTATTGTAAAAAAAGTCCTTTAGAATAATATTACTGCTGTTACCTGATTATATCTTGAAGGTAGGTAACACCTTAGCAGGATGCTTCCTTGTCAGCTTTCCTGTTTGGCACAGCTTGAATGGGATAAAATACATTTATAACATGTAACACAATTAGCTCTCTTTTGAGCATCAAATATTGCAAAGAAAGTCATTTTGATCAATATATGTGATGCTCTTTACATAAAAACCTAATATATTTGTGTTGTAAATTAGTTTTGTTTTCCTTTATACCTTAAAAGACAATTGCATGGAATTATACATGGCTTTGTTGTTCATAGAGATAAAACCGTGTCAAGTCATCAGTGGTAAAAATGTGTGAGGATGTACAGTATGCACCTAAGAAAAAGAAGATAGATTTTCAAAGAACACGTTAATTTGCTTTGACAACACTAGTAGCTATCTTTAAATAGTTGTAAATACTAATGAAAAAGTATGCAAAGTAGATTGTGCTTGTCAATATTTCACTTATACTTGCATAAATCATTTTTGCATTTTTTCCTACTTGGCCATATGGACATACAGGGTTAGATTCTGGTTGTACATGTATTGGTGTAATCCTGGAATATTTCTATGATTTCAGTGGAGTTATTCTCGATTTACACCAGTGGTTCTGTGGTCAGAATCCGGCCCGTAGTTTGCACAATATACAACAGCCAAAAATAAAAAAAAAAACCACACCAACCTTTCAGTCACCTCCTGGTATTTAGGTGTGGTTTGATTGACTGCACTACTGAGCTTGGATTCATGCAAAGACAGTCTACCCTCCCTCCTCCTCCTCCTTCTCCCCTCCCCGCCCAGTTGATTGTAAGAGCTTCTCCAGACAGAACAATTTACATGGTACTTCCCTCATAGTGAAAGAGCCAGGAATATGCTAACTGCAACACTGCAGTCTAATCATGCTCATATTCACAAAGCTGTTGCTTCTACATCCTCCGCAGCTTGTCCCAAAACACACTTCAGATGAAAAGGTAGCATCCTTTCTAAGGCTATGTCTACACTAGCACAGCTGTACTGGCACAGCTGTACTGACGCAGCTGTGCCGCTGTAAGATCTCTTGTGTAGCTGCTCAATGTCGACGGGAGAAAGCTCTGCCGTCGACATAATTAAACCTCATCGCAACGAGCGGCGGTCTCCTGCCAACATAGCGCGGTGCACACTGCCACTTATAAGGACAAACCTTATGTTGCTCAGGGCTGTGTTTTTTCACACTCCTGAGCTACATCAATGTTGTCGACATAAGTGGTAGTGTAGACATGGTCCAAGTCTTTACTTATATGAATGATGAGAAGCTAGTTCCATTTTTAAAAGATAATTAAAATAATAATAATAGTAATAATAAAAAAAATTAGTAAAATTTTTACTTCACAATTATATCAAACCATCTATCTGGAAATCTTGAAAATCTTTGCATACCATAAGGGCCTGATTCAATGGTCTTTGAAGTCAAAGGGAGTTTTTCCATTGACTTCAATGAGCACCATAGCAGGCCTTCAAGAATTAAGCCTTACAAAACCTGTGTGAAGTAGCTATTAATCTATCTTTCCTAGATGAAGCTTCCATCCTTCATACAGGAGATGAACTACTAGTACAAAAATATATATATTTTTTTATCAGGCAATGAGATATTAAATAGAAATACAACTGAAAAAGAATGGAGACAGAACAAGATCCTGAACTCCTTCAGTTCTCTGAGACAGTGCTAGAGGCACATGGAAGAACGCAATTGTAAATAGACAGTGGTAGTTTCCTTGCACTGACATACCATATATTTGATCAAGAAAGGGAGAGAAAAAAGAGAAAGAAGGCTGTTTACTTGAAAAGGGAACCTGGTTGGATATAGAAGAAAAAATATAGATATTTCTGATAATATTTTTACACAGAAATCAAAACTGCTAACATACAACTTTTTCACTTTTTTGTGTGTGCACCCAGACAAAAGTGTAAAATCATTTTTCACATGGAAAAGTTTTTTAAATTTGGCCACAGGTGAAAAGTAAATTTGATTAGAAAGATCCTTAGTTTATTGTCACATTACAATAAGGATAGGGAAGCTGAATATTAAAGTTCAACTTTTGGTTCATTTCTGAGAGCCTGACCTGAGAAGAGGTCAAACACCCTTAGCTCATATTTGAAGACAATGGGAGTTGAGGATGCTCCACATTTCACAGAACTGGGACTTTCACCTGAATCCTACTTTATTTTGCTCATTGTCACACATGTAATTGGTAGTTAAGCAGGCAACCAGAGTATCAGAAATGAAATCTAAAGTAAACAGTAATAGATACAAAAGACAAAGGGTCTTTTATTATTTTTCTTCTTCTATCATTGAAGTCATCATTGGCATGAGTTAGGAGTGCATGAGTTGCATGAGTTAGGAGTGCAGGATTGGGCCCTGGGATCTGGTTAACAAAAATGAAACATTTCACAAGCATCACACAGAAAATAGAAAGAAAAAGCTTTCATGCCAACATTTTTAAGCTTATAGTTTCTCCTCCTTTTCTGAGTTTAGTAATATTGGCTAAGAGGTGGGAGATGATAAAAATAAGTAAAGTAGAGGAAAGGAAAATACTGAAAACCCATGGGAACATATGGCCCAAGAACCCACTGGGAAAATACATGCATTAACTAACATTGGACAAATCTTTGAATAGCATGTAAGAGCCACTAGCAGTGTAGTGGAAGAATGAGGGGAGGAGAAAAGTGAAAACAGCATAGTGTTGAATGGCATGACTCCTCTCTGTATAATACTTTTAATCAACTGGAATATTAAAGCATATACACTTATCATAGCCTCTATTTTGAAACATTTAAGTGAGATGGAAGTGCTTGTTTTTGTGTACATAGATTATCCAGCTGTGGAAAGACTGGTAAAAATGCAAACTGGAGAGTGGCTTGCGAGTTTCTGGAGGGGAACCAGCTCTCAAGAGAGGAAATGCTGGATGAAAACTACTTCCCAAGCCCTCCAATAAACAATGTCCTAAGAATATGTTACTCATGATTGGAGCTAGTTGATGTTTCTCAAGTGAAATGTTTTCCTAGCAAAATTTGGGAGTTTGTTGTAACAGATTTTTTTTTTGCATGAAAATGCTCCTTTTGATTAAATATTCTGGGTTTTTTTGGGTCAGGAAACTTCTAAATGAAACATTTTATTTTGAACTAACATTTTAACAGTTTGTTTGCCGTGTTGTTATAGCTATGTTGGTCCCAGGATATGAGAGAGAGGTGCGGTGAGGTTATGTCTTTCATTGGACCAACTTCTGTTGTAGAAGGTACAAGATTTTGAATTTACACAGAGCTCTTTAGGTCTGGGGAAGGAAATCAAAGTGTTAGAGATAAATACAAGTTGGGATAGATCGTTAGGCATAAGGGGTATTGCCTGTTGAAGGAGGCCACTTGAAATGAAGTGGGTAATAAGGATTAGAAACTTGGAAATTTTGAAAATGTTGAGAATGTCGACATTTAGAAAAGAAACATTTTGATTTGACCAAAAATGTCAAAATTTTTCACTTAGACATTTCAGATTAAAAATTTTTCAAATTTAATTTTTTATTCCATTGAATTTTTCAATATTTTGACTTTTAATCCTATGTTGAAATTTGAAATTTCCCACAAGACATAAATTCCATTTTCTGAACTTTATTTATGATATACTGAGCTATGAACAGATGACTAGCTACTTATGTCTCACTGTGGGTGAAATCCGCCTCTCCTGCAGGGAAGCCAAGCCACGTCGAAGTTTTGCTGTAAATGCCTGAACGATACTTTGAGCAATGCAAACATGTTAATGACTTTGTGATGCTGTTGAAGGGTGATAGGAATACACTTTATTTAGTACTGATGTAATGGGACTATATGGGAAACCAATAACCAATTCTGAGATCTTCGTAGGCGATAATAAAAGTGATGTTATTCAAAGCCATATCATATCTCTCATTTACCTGGTAAAGAAAATTACTTAATGCATGGAAAAGTAATCTGCATGAATATTAGAATGTTGCTGAAATGCATTTCATGTTTAGCAATAAAATGGAAGCTTTTGCTTATGGCATCAAAATAGTACTGTCTCACTATAATTTTTATGGCACAAGAAACAAAAACCTCTTGCTACTTTTTCTCCCTAAGGGTGAGGCCGACATAAAACACTAAAACAGATTTTCATGAGTAAGGTTGCCAACTTCTTGTCAGAGAGAATTAGTAAGAAAGGAATGTAAACATTTGTCACCAATATTAGGGGCCTAGTAGAAGAGATTGTAAAAGAAGATCTATGAAAAATAAGTTTAGAGACGCTCATGGTCACTTTTACCAAATGTCCATTTTTTTTCTTTGTTTCAGAGGACTGGTTCCTGTTTAATTAGCTTTGTGAAATATGGTAGTTCCTGCTTTCAAGGATTTTGTGGACCTTTTATGCTGGCTTCACTTCGGCTTCTCTTTCACCACTTGAGTTTATTTGAGTTTTAGATCCGAATGAACCACAAAGGACACAGTTTTCAAAAATGAGTGCCTAATGTTAGGCCCCAAGGTCCATATTTAGGCACCTAAATAAGTAGCCTGATTTTCAAAAATGCTGAGTGCTTAATGGCTCCCACTGAACTCAGTCAGAGCTGTTGGGTGTTCTGCGCACTTTTGAAAATAGAAAATAGAATTAAACAGGAGAACACAGAATTGGCAAAATGAACAAAAATAAACAAAGAAAAATTCACAAAGGAAACTCTCTTAGGGTATGTCTACACTGCAATTAAACACCCATGGCTGGCCTGTGACAGTGGACTTGTGGGGCTCGGCTGTAGGGCTGTAGATGTTTGAGCTCTGGCTGGAGCCCAGGCTCTGGTACCCTCCCCTTTTCCTGCTTTTTGTGTGTGTGTGTGTGTTACATTTTATACCGAACATAAAGTTTCGTTTGTTCCCTTTTGTTAAAAACAGTTCTGTTGTCAAAAATCAGCATTTTTGCTCATGTCTACTGCCAAAGTCAATGAGATCTGGGTTTATCTGAGAGATGCAGGCTAGCTTCATAAATTACTCCTGTGGGGCTAGATTCTCAGTTGTGTCTAGTTTCCACAGCTCAAGGGTCAAGGCTGCAAGAGAGCCAGTTACAGTGCCATAATCTTGGCTCCAGTTCTACCCCAGGTCCCACTGCAGCCCCAATCTCTGGGAAGCTCTAAACAATGCTGGTTGGCTACTGATCTCAAGGCACTATGGGTATGTCTCCACTGCACACTAAGCCCACTGGGTTTGTTGACTGAGTGTTTCTAAGCCAGTGGCTGAGTGTCCACACTGCATTATAAACCTGGGATTACAATTGCTGGACCTGGATCTCACAGCCTTGCTAACGAGTCCCTACTGCACTACACAGACATTCTGATTATTCTGTGACCTGCATCCACACTGCACAATGATAGGGCTTGGACTTGATTCTCAGTGGGATTCAAGCTCTGACCCACACCCCCAACAGGGTCCTAGGACTGGGTCCTGAGTGCTTGCTGAGTCCAGTTAGACTGATTTGTGTGTGGATGGAAAGGGGGTTGGACTCAAGCCTGAGTCAGAGCCCGAGCCTAGGGTATGTCTACACTGCAATAAAACATCAGTGGATGGCCCAGGTCAGCTGCAGGACTATAAAATTGCAGTGTAGATGTTTGGGCTCGGGCTGGAGCCTGGGCTCTGGGACCTTCCTCCCCTCCTTGCCCCCCCACATGGGGTGTCAGAGCCTGGGCTCCTGCACGAGCCCAAACATGTACACTGAAATTTTATAGCCCCACAGCCCAAGCCCTGTGACCCCAAATCAGCTGACCTGGGCCAGCTGAGGGTATTTTATTGCGGTGTAAACATATCCTGTGTGCCATCTGGAAATAGCCAGAGTGCAATGTTCTCCAGCCACACCCTTGATACTCTCCTCCTCTGATGCTTTCTCTGTGCTGCGGGCTGCAGTGAAGCAGGAGCATGCTGTACCATCTCTATGCCCACTAAGAACTCCCACACTTTGGGGGAAATCCTGAGGGGGAGAGCTGGCTGCTTTTTGCTCCCTTTTTGCTGCAGGATCTAGCTCAGTGGTTTTCAACCTTTTTTCATTTGCAGACCCCTAAAAATTTCAAATGGAGGTGGAGACCCTTTTGGAAATCATAGAGGTAGTCTGCGGACCTCCAGGGGTCCACAGACCACAGGTTGAAAACCACTGTGGTATGGTAACGACAACCTTTCACGGACCAAAGTCCATGCACCGCTAGGGGTCCACAGTCCATAGGTTGAAAACCACTGATCTAGTCCATGATATATATAGCTGGCTCAGTCGTAAGTGGTGTCCATGTCAACCCCTTTGTTTATCCTTTTTAATTTTATTCCTCCTTTACCAAGCACGATGAAATAGTAAATTACCCAATAGAGGAAGTTATGTGGTCTTATAAATAAGTTAAACCATAATCCTCACATAAAAGCTGTATCAGCCATTCATCCTACAATATACATTCTTTTGTCAAACAAGGAACTTTCCTGAATCTTTTTACTGAAAATGTAAACGGCACCAAAAATGAGCATCCGAAGAAGTGAGCTTTAGCTCACGAAAGCTCATGCTATAATTACAGACTAACACGGCTGCTACTCTGAAACCGGTCTATAAAGGAGCTCTGTCCAAATGTTCCTTTTTCTGTCCCTGTCAATTTTCTTTATTATTTCTCAAGAAAATCTCATCTCAGATGTAGCATCTGGTTTTCAGTTAAGTCCTGCTTTTTACCCGATTTTCCAGCTGGTTTGACTGAGGCAAAAGGGGGTCAAGTGACTTGCCAAGATCAGACAGCAAGCCAGTACTTTACCGAGGATTAGAATTTAGGAACCTCCCGATTAACAGAACAAATAGCTTCCATGCACCGAATTCCCAAGGGATAGGCAAGTCACAGAAATGGGTAGGATTAACCATAAAGGGCTTGTCTGCTTGGATAAACAAAATATGCTCAATACAGAAGAAATACAAACATTTTCAAGTTGCTAAGGCATAATCCAAGGAACCATTTACATGTGTGCTCTGGCAATTCACGGAGGATTTTAAATGACTGGTAAGTACGTAGTTAATATTTGAAGCCATGTATCAAATGGCACACACATCTATATTTAAAAAAGAATAAAATAGCAAAATCCATAATTATTATACATGATTTAAAGAAACTCATCCAACCGCATGGGAGATTTGCTACACAGAAAACCCTCCTATTTTAACAAAAGGGCACCATGCTAAGTACAAAAAGTAAACACTCATTCCAAACATGCCTTACGTTCCAGCAACAGCACATTTTAAAACAAATCTTACCATTCTAGTTACAGAGCAAAAACGGAAACTGTCTGTTTCGATTTAAATCTGTCCCTGAGCAATTTCCATGAGTTAACACAGCAGAACTACAAGGAACAAAACAAACAAACAAACAAAGAAACCCAAGCTGCTTCGAACAACTGAACCACCACATGGTTTCCAGTGTGTAATCATAGAACCCTCCATATTTGCACCACAATTAAGAATTCACAATGGGAGCAAACCACTCCTCACTAACAGAGGGGGAACGGGTAGTGAAATGCTAATTGCACGCAAAACGTCAAAACGGCCTGTGATTAATATATGTATTGTTATTGTTGAAATTGGAATGACAAAATATAATATGGCAGTGCCATACTGTCCTCTGGCTGTTCAAGAGTGCCTCCTTGCACTTTCTAAAGGTGCCAAACTCACTCAACTTCATTTTATGGTTTTCACTTGCATCAAATAGACAGGAGACATGGAAGACCAGCCAGTGGGATATTTTAAATAAGGCAAAATAGGTAAATCCATTTTTTTGTTTAAGAAACATGTACTGAGGGAAAACAGCAGGAACTATTAGTCTGTGTTCTCTTAGGAGGAAGAAACAGGGAGGAGATAGACTGGGAGTTATCCTAATTTATCAGGCTTCTGCTGTTTTGATTCCCTCTTTGGCCTTAGTCAAGTCACCCTCAAGGACTCATTCCTATAGATTTCTGAGTACTGTAGACTGATCCAGGAAAACACTTAAGTATGTGCTTAACTTTATGCATTTGAATAGTCCCAATGTCTATTATTGGCACTACTTACCTGCTTAATTTTAAGCATGTGTTTAAATGTTTTGATGAATTGAACTAGAATACTTAGCATTAATGCTGGTCAGGAATTTTTTGAAGAATCAAATTTTTTTTTTTGCTAAAAGTGCTGATTAATTAAAAAACTGCTCATGAAACAGGAAAAAAACCAGGAGTACTTGTGGCACCTTAGAGACTAACAAATTTATTTCAGCATGAGCTTTCGTGAGCTAAAGCTCACTTCTCGGTTATTTCTGACAAATCTTCTGATTCAAAACAGTTTTGGAAAAAAAGTTTTGAAATGATTGAAACATCCTATTTCAATGTGAAAGGTATTTTTTTTGTATTTTTGCCTTTTGAGTCTAAATGACTTTTTGTTTTGAATTCTTAATAAATTTAGACAAAAAAAGTTTAGAAAAAGAAGAAAAAAAAGGTTAAAATTGAAACATTTTGATTGACCTGAACTGAAAAATAGTTTGGATTTTCAGTTTGTGAACATTTTTGAGATTTTGACTCTTTGTCTTGATTTGGGATGGGAGACTTTTTCAATATATCCAATTGTTTTGCAGGACAGAAAAGCTTTTTCCCACCCAGCCCTACTGCCTGCGCTTACTTGCAGGACCAAGCTCATAAGGCCTGATTTTCACAGGTGCTGACCACAACTCCCATTGAAGTCAAGGGAGATGTAGATATTCAACACTTCTGAAAATCATGCCCTTAACTTCTTTCTGCCTCAGTTTTCAGATCTGTAAAGTAACCACTGGAGTCAGTGCATACTGACTCCTGCTTTTTGGCAAGAATATAATCTTTGATAACCCTAACCCATGTTAGGTGACTGGAGCTTGGAAATAAAGACCAGTCTCTAACCAGCACTCCTGTGTGTGCGCCTCTATGGTAAGACAACTAATATATAATAATAACAACAACAACATCAATCTGATGCCAGAGGCAAAGGCGTCAGCTGGAAGATGCATCACAGAAGCTGAACAGGCCACTATAGAAGGAACTGTTTTGATAATCAGATGGGTCCATGTGATCAGAGAGAGTAGTTATGGACAGATGTCCAATTAGAGGTGGAATAATCCCCTCATCTGATTGTCTGCCTTGACTTCCATCCCAGTTGCCTCTATTTGTTTTTCTTCATTGGCTCTACTAGCTTGCAGTTGCCATTTAGGGCTGGTATTATAATTGATGGCTTTATGACCTTTTTGAACTCTGGCTCAATTCCCATGACTCTAGAAGGCAATTGTTACCCTTACTTCCTCAGAGGATGTTGGGAGGATTAGTTCATGTTTTTACTGCTAAATTATTATTAATTATTTAGAAAAGCAAGGTAGGTGAGGCAATATCTTTTATTGGACCAACATCTACAAAAATATTACCTCGCCCATCTAGTCTCTCTCCTATCCTGGGACCAACACAGCTACAACAACACTGCAAAAAAAGTATTTATTTACTAATTTATATTGATGAATGAAAATGATACTAGGAACACAAAGCAATGTCAGGATGTCAACTCCATTTGGTGACAACTTGGCTCTCCAACTCTTTTGGGGATGCATTTTACTGATTTAAAGGCTTCGGTATGGCTACGACGTAGTTGATGAGCTTTTTCTCCTAAGATATCGTCTCCTCAATGATCCACAGAAACATGACCTATTCAAGGGAGGACTGGAGCAAATACTCCATTACAAGACAACAAATGACCTTCACTAACTGCTGTCCTTAATGTGTAGGTACTATGACGAGTGTAGGCACATGAGAAATGCCTAAATAGGTGACCGACAGACTGACTTCAGAGGAAGTTCAGGATGCCCAGCATCTCTTAGGAGATGCAACCAGCAGGATCAGGCCTTCAGTGATACAGGATTCAGAAGAATATGTCATTAAAAGCATGTTTTAGCTCTGAATAATAATATTTTCAAGGGTGCTTACTTGACTTACTTCCTTGATTTTTGGGGTGCTACCGCTAAAGCTCTGGTGAATCTTGTGTTTTATTAAGGGAAATTTCTGATGGTTCCATCTCCTCTTTCTTTTCCTCTGCCATTTCACTTCTTCAGTAGATCTGCCACTATTATTTACACTTACCTCCTTCATGTGTCAGAAGGCGTAGAACTGTGGCCTTAAATGACGTGAAATAAAGTTCTACACACACATGTTTCTGGAAAACTATCAAATAAAAAGAAATTATGTAATGAATATTTGATGTTCAACATATGCATTGAATCAGGTCTCAACTGAAGATTTTTGGCACAGACCCAGACACAATGTACAAAAGCAGGTGCTTTTTACCCTTGCAAAAAAGTACATGTGCACTCATTGCACCTGAAAGACACCTGCATTCGTGTGTCAGACACACAAACTGCATGGTTGTGCTCACCAACAGGCATATAGACACATAGTTATCCAATTTGTGGGAGCAGAGGCATGTTTTTGTGGGTGCACATTTTGTGTTTGTGACTGGAAATGGGTCCTTAATTCACTGAGGGTCTGACTTTCAGCATCAGAAACATGCTTTCAGACTCTGGGCCAGATTCATCCTAGCCCTATTCTGATGCACAGGTAGGCCAAACAAGAACCAGGCACACCTGCAGTGCTCTGCTCCAATAACAGTTGGTGAACAGATTAAGGGATGGAAGGAGAAGCAATGCCATGAGTCAGCCTCCCCGACTCCACCCCCCTTATGCTCTCAGTATGGGAAGTAAATTGCACCTTACATAGGGATGTAGCAACAGGAGGCCTAGGAAGTATACTGCCCTTGGTGTTCCTGCACAGGCAGTGTGGCTCTGCATCACACAGTGAGGGACTATGCCTACAAGGCATAATCAAGCTACAAACCTGCATAGAGTATCAAGTATTTGCACACTGAAATGACCACCTATGTCCACAAAATATCTGTTGCACATGCAAATATGCGTGCACAACCCTATGTATCAAAAATGAGGTCCAAAATGTTAAAGATTTAGCTTCTGTATAGCTAACTCCCTGGTACCCCTTTGAAAACGAGCCCTTTAATGACAAGATTGATGATTTTTAGCATTTTAAGTCAACAGGGATTCAATTAAATGGGGAAGGGAATAAAGAGGAAAGAGAAAGATTTGTCCCACAATATGGAAATGTTCTGCACAAAGTCACAAGCAGTTCTGAGCCTCCTTAATACCATAACGCCACAAGGTGAATTGAGGACAGAGTAGTAGCTTTAACCCTGACTTTCTTGGCATTTATAGGATTAAGTTGGACCCTGGCTGTAATTTTAATTACATATTTAGGATTAATCAGTGAGTGGCATTGAAATAAATAGCTGATAGAAAAAGGACTTTGAAAAACACGACTAATGAAGTACCCTGTGTAGACATAAAACCATGATGGAGTAGAAAGGCTTAATAAAAATATTGTTTTTTATATGGCAATACTATTAAGAAAAATGAAAAAAAACCAATTGTTCACCACCTGGAGAGTTCAAATTAATTAATTATTATTATTGTGAGATCAAGTCAAACAGCACATCTTTTTCCATGCCTGTTTGGCTAACAGTTGGGGTTACAGCTTCGTCATCAGGGGACAAATATTAGTCTGACAATTTGGGAGCTGCTCCTTCTAAGAATTTTAGGGTATGTCTAAGCTGCAATATAAATCCAGGGTTAGTAGAACTTGAGGTACTTGGGTTTGAAAACCTAGGGCTTGAGCATCTGCACTGATTTGTAACTCCAGGTTAGGAATTGTTAAAGCCTAAGTCCCAACCTGCATCTTCAGTGTCTACACTGCATTATGTGGGCCTGAGTCCAACCACCCATATTCTGGACTTTCTAGGGCCCTTCCAAAATGTGGCTGCTCTAGCCCTTAGTTTGTGATGCAGTGTGGGAAAACCTGACTGTCCACCGGACTTGCCTGTTCCAAGGACAAAGAAAATCAATCTGTGGGATACTTTTGGTGGGCTCCTAGGGCTTGGCTACACTTACGGTTTGCAGCGCTGGTAGTTTGCAGCGCTGGTCATCCAGCTGTGTAGGAGCAGCGCTGGTGTGTGGCCACACTCACAGCTACCAGCGCTAGTGTGTGGCCACATTACATTGCAGCAGCACTGTGCACTGAGGCTGGCATTATGAGCATTCAACAGGCAACACAACAAGTGGCAACAACGTGCTTGGTGGTGGAGGGGGTGGAGGGTGGGAGGAGGGAGAGGAGAGAGGAGAGAGAGAGAGAGTGTTTGTTTGCCAGTTTGAAAGTTTAAAAAAAATTAAAAAATCAAAAAAAGTTAGTCTTAACTCCTCTTAGCCTTATTGCAAACAGCCTCCCTCCCTCCACTCACTCACCTCTCTCCCTGTGTCCTGTGGGAGGAGGTGGAGAGGAGAGAGAGAGAGAGGATTTTGGAGAAGTTTTTTTGCTTCAGGATTGAAAAATCACAAAAAATTCAAAAAACCTTTTGGTCTTAATTGCAAACAGCCTGCCTCCAATGCTGTTTCTGTGTCAAACAAACATTCACTCATCACTCTCATTTTTCACAGTCACAGCCAGATTACAGATAGCCTGTGTTGCTGTGATTTTGTTTTGTTTTTAGATAAGTTTTTCAAGGAGCTCCCATCGGGAGTCACAACAAAACAAAGAGACAAAGAGAAAAAAACAAAAGAGACAAAGTTAAAAAAAAGCTTTATCTCTCTTATCTCTATCTGGCCAATAAAAGCTCTCTGTGTGTGTGTGTGTGATGGCCAGCTGCAGCAGGCGATGGCTACCCATGCACCAGCGCTGCAACCCCAACCTGGCAGTAGCGCAGCAGCCCCAGGCAGCGCTGAGTGCAGCATTGCAGGTGTGTGTGCAGCAGGCAGCGCTGGCCAGCGCAAGCTGCAAGCCTCGCAAAGTGCAAAGTGCAGTGCAAGCCAAAGCTGAAGTCCAGAGGGACTGTGTCTACACTGCAAATCAATATGGTTTGTAACTTGGGTCTCAGCTTGACCAAGGCTTGGACCCATCACCCCTGTGGGGTCCTGGGACCCTGTATCTGAGCACTGGGTTAGAATGATTGTGTGTAGATGGATGGAGAGTTAGGCCCAGAGTTTGAACATTGCCCTTAAATGGTAGATTTCAGTTGTTGTAAATCCCATTTCCTCTGACATTGCTGTGATTCCTACTGGCATTTGTACATGCGGTATTGCTATGCTAAGCAATATATATTCTATATTCTGCGATTTGCATTTCTCATTTCATATTTGCTTAAAAATACAGTAAAAGTGTTTGCTATACTTTGGATGTCATTGTGGTTTAAGGATTATGGCAGGACGAATCAAATAAGTAAAGAGGTCAGTGGTTGGAATTAGCTCTTAGTCTGTTTTAGGAGAGGGGTCAAAGTCTTAGCATTACTATCGTGGCAACTACACTGCTGATATCAATGATATAGTTCAAAACTTTAGTGCATTTTCTTCATGCAAACTGTATCCCCAAATGCCTTTCAGAGCTACACAATACTATTATGGAGGTGAACAATAGCAGAAGAAGAGGGAGATTAAGGTAGTCTTTGAGCTGAGATTTGAAATGAGATGAAGAGTGCTAAGGCAAACATGTATAGCAAGGATATTCCACAGGGTAGGCGCGGCAGAGGAGGGACATAGAACAGGGCAGAAGAAGCAGGGAGGGGATTATGATATGACCATGCTGATGAGGTAAGATAAAAAAAATCCTTTCTGGGTCTTATAAACCAGGAGTCTGGTGTACTTTCCACCAGTGGAAGCCAAGCTTCATGCAGCCTCCAGTGAAATCAAGTGTACCTTTCTTAGGGGCACAGCAGCACACACCATCTGCAACCCTTGTTCTACCTGAGCCAAAGCAAATGAGCACTCTGTCTGATGAATAACACCAATCCAGCTCCTGAATTCATCTGTGGAGTCTCTGCCAGACCATAAAGCTTCTCTCCCGCAGCCCGGCTGTTGCCTGCCTTCCCCCACAATGGTTCCACTTGGTTGCTATTGCTCCTGTGATGCAAATGGCACAGCAGATGCCTATAGGATCAATCAGGCTTATTTGAAATCAAGTTCTGGAGCAACTGGGGGAACTAGGGGGGTTGTTTGAGAAAGAAGGTAGATGTGATTGAGCTTCTTTTTACATGTGAACATAAAGACAGCAGCATATTGCACCTGGTGGTGTCTAGAGAGAAGAGGCTTTGTAGTATAGGATGTGTATCAATGAAAAATCTCTGACAAAAAAGTAGTTGGGGTGTATGCCTACTGTGTTAGACACATTCCTCCCTGGTTATCCCTTTGTTATCCACAAGGTGTTGAACTAAATGGGTCTTTCATGGTTTATGAATAAGAACACACATTTCTTTATTATAACCTGCACATACAACTTGTATGAACTAATTTGAGATGATTTCCTAATGCCAATATGTAACTATTTTTTAAACATGTCCAAAACATTGCAACTACATGGTGGTGCAGAAATGGAAAAGACAGAGATTCCATTTTCAGTTGCTCAATGAGAAAAAAATCATTCCCCACTTCAATTCTTTTAACTGAAATAAAGCAAACAAAAATGTGGAATGAGGTTTTTATATACCGTATATATTACTAACACATTATTATTAATATATTTATGTTCTTCATATACTAACAATATATTAAAGATTGAGGCTCTGTCTCAATATAAGTTATGCAGCTAGGACAGCCCATCCCAGATTGATTCTGTGAAAAATGATCAATATTTTTTTATAGAAAAAGGTTTTATACTATGGTACAACATGGTGAATTTTTGGACTGCTGGATAATTTTGTACAGGTTTCATTAAGGGGAAAGCTGTAAAAGTTTAAATGTCTGGAAAGAATTTTCACAGTGAAGAGGCTGCCTGTTTTAATTCTGATTAATAATCTGAATGTGCAAGCAGAACCTTCACAAGTTCAATGATAAGTATCTGGTCATTCAGCACTAAATACCTGTAAATTCTAACCATTGCAAGAGCAAAGTTACAACCTTTCTTAGAACATGGGTGGTGACCCAAAGTGTTAAGTTCATCGGTTTTATTTGAAACATAGAACACTGAGCCCCCAAGCTTCTGGTCCAACAGAGCAACGTTGTACCATTCCATCAGTGCGAACAGCATTAAAGCCACTTAGCTGGCCACTGGAAGATTCCCCTTGTGTGGTGGAATTCTTGGGTGTTGTTTAGCCACATTATTGTCTCTTTTTCCATCTCACACCTGGTAACAAGCACCAGGGGCATGGCAAGAAAAAGAGGGCAAGGTTTGCTTTCCTTGTGATCCCTGGCCAGTGATCCCCAGCTACTGGAACATGCTTCTGGGGCCTTAGATAGCTGTTAGGCATTTTTGATTATGCTGGGGTTTCCCAGTATCAGGACAGCTACAAGAGAATGGGAGTTTATATAGGGTTTAAAGCCATCTTTATACCTCCTTACCTGTCAATCTGCACAAAGATCTGGGCCCTAACATTTCTGCTAGTGTGAATAGGGAATATAGCTAATTTGAAAATCTCTTGAAAACCATTTCTTCATATTTCCTTAAAAGAGAACTTGTATACAGCAAAGAAGTGTAATAAAGCAACTAGTTCAGGGAGGGAATTTTACACATGGAGCAACCAAAGGGAGTGACATGATTTCTGTGTTATGGAATGACTTGAATTCAATAACATAAGCAAGAGAAAAAGCTTAATGGGTTAATTTGGGTGGATTCTGTGCATCTTGCATGCAATGTCTTGAAAATATAATACTAACAGTGTCATTATTGTCCAACTGGTATGCAGCTCCAACATTGTTATACAAGTGTCAACGTGTCTATTTGCCTTTGAATTATAAAACAGCAAATTAGACATGCTTAAAAGTCACTGGGCAAAGTTCAGTCTTCGGTGTAACTCCACTGAAGTTAACAGTTACACCAGCAATGAATTTCATTCTGAAGTTTATACCAGTGTAAGAAAATGTTTTGTTTTTATTAGCTTATTCTGAATGTGGGAATAGTTTGGTACCTACATTTGTTGGTATCACTGTTAATTTTAAATGCACATGTTGTGGCAGGTTTTCTGCTGTGCCCAGTCTCTGCTGTGCATAAGATGCAAAAGAGTTGACTGTGATGCCCTGATATTGCAGCTAGCTCTATACTGTTCTGGTGTAGTTTAGAGCTGCCTCAGGGCTGCTTGCTACAATATGCCAGTTGATAATGGCCCTCAAGGGATGGTCTATCAACTGACAACAGCCAGAGAACGGCAGTGCTGAAGCCATGCCACCTCCCACTCCTGCAAGTCCTGGCTAGTCTGGCTCTGTTCCAGCTGACGGATCCCCATGCTGGAAGAATTCTCATCTGGGGAGATCTACTCAGTTCTGGCCTCTTGGTGCCAGAACAGCACAAAAAAAGCTGGATTGTAAGAGAGAATCTGACCCATTTTGTCAGAAATGTGAAAGAATATTTCCTGACTTGATTATTTATCTCTGTTTTGAGAAACCCAAGAACAATTCAGTGTGGAAGGAATTTAAAAAATATGTTTCAAACTTCAAATAAATATGTACACTTAAAAATATTAGCAATGCCTTTGATTTAGTATCGATTTATTTATTATAGGTGGAGCCGGTAGCAATGCCTATAGTTAAGATAGCTTGACACTTCCCATTACAAGGCCCTGGTTTTAGTTGCTTAGATCTTTGCCAAACTTTAACTATTTAGACTGGCCTTTTCCTTGCTGGGTTTCTGCCTCAAGCTGACTTTTTTTCTGAGAAAGTTTCAGCAAAAATTGGTTCTGCTGTTTCTGTGAATGAAATTAGTGAAAAATAATTGCGATTTTTTAAAAAAAATAACCCTTACAGTCTTTTCACTTAAAAGCTCGAATGCCACCCTGATTTGGAGCAGTAACTTGAAATTGGGCAGGGGCATTGCCCTGATTTCAAGTATGTGCCTTTTGCCAACCCTATGAAAAAATACTCAAATTTGACAAAGTTATGAGTCTGTGAAAAACTGTATTTCACACATGCACAGTAGAGACCTGTTAGATTGGCAGCTAAATTTTTCAGAGGTTCCATCTGGACTGAACATGCTCCAGCATGAGACTGCAGAAAATGAACAGGACTTTCCTTGTGATTGTTTCTCCTGGCTGCTGTAGGCCAGGGAGGCACTGGGCACTGGAACTGAGAGTGGGGAGACTGTCTGTGCTTTCAGTGACCCCACCCTGCTGATGCCAAGGCAGCATGGAGGAGAAGGAATTGACTGAAATGTAGAGGGGATAAGAGCTAAATGTACAGTGAGCCACAGAGGGAGTAGATTGGGACAAAGACCCTGGGGGAGAAGACTGGGAGCTGGGGTGGGTGGATATTGGCACCGGCTGGGCAAGGAGACTGGAACTGGGATGAGAAGCTGTCAGGAGCAGAGAGACACAGGACTGTCCAGGAGGCAGTCTGGAGAGAACACATAAAGATGGGGTCAGGCTTGAGAGAAACAGAGGCATCAGTGTCTGTGTCCGTTACAGCACACTCTCCTCCAGAATTCCTGATTCTTACCATTTCTCTGCTGTCAACAAATATCTGGGAAACCCACCAGCAAAGTGTATGTTTCATTCCCTACTAGTGCTACTCCTCATAAAGGATGACAACCTACGACTGCTATAAGTTTCTCTGTTAGTTCAAGAGGCAGACATCTATGTGGTGGATCTAAAGGTTCCAACCCTGCTGATGTTCTATGTTACGTCCATATGATGCCGAATGATTTAATTTCTTTTTTTTTTTCAGTTTCTTTTTTAAAAACCTAGGCAATTACACACACAAAAACTACATTAAAATATTATGCTTGCAAAGTCAAGTAATCAAAAGTTAGGAAATGCAAGAATTAATGCAACCTTAATTTTGCCCCTTTGTGTATATGCATTATGGTATGGTCTTTAATTATATGATCATGTTCTATATTTTCCACAGGACTCCTGCCTTAGTCAACACACAGAATGAACCTGCTCTGGGGATGAATCAGGGTTGTATAATCAAGGAGACTTGTTTTTGGACCCTTGTCTCACCTGTTGCAGAAGTTGGAAGGTGTGTAGTGAATAAGGCAGGTGACTACAGGAAGAGAAAAGAAGATCTCATAGTTAAGGCAGCTGAATGCTCCCATGGAAGGCAGGATTCTATCCCTGTCTCTGCCATAGAGTTCCTGTATAATGCTTAGCAAGTCACTAATACCAAACTTTTCACTGGTGGCCACTAACTGAGTGTCCCTCGTTTACTAGGTGATTGACTTGAGACTCTGGGGTCTAATTTGCAGAAGTGCTGAACACTCATAACTGCAACTGAAGCCAATGGGAACTGTGCTTTGAACAGACAAAGTGCTATGAAGTGCTAAGTAAGCTGAAATAATAATACATGATCATATAATTAAAGATTATACCATAACACATATGCACAGCAGGACAAAATTAAGGTTGCACAGACAACGTGAATGCTGGCATTTCCTAACTTTTGAGTACTTGACTTTACCACCTTAACATTCTTTTAATGTAGTTTTATGTGTATGTAATATTGTTCAAAAATTACCAAACCAAATTCAAAGTGAAATCTACTAACACTGAAGAAGATGGTACCTGGAAAAAGCATCCAGAAAAAAGAATATTGGTGATACGGCCTTTGTATATATGACCCTAACAGCATCCTAATGCAAGAGGGCAAGGGGCTCACTGATATCTGCTAGTAAGTTTCTGCAGGCCTCACCAGTCCAGTATACCCAACTCACTGATGTCATAACCTGTATCTGAAAGGTGTCATTAGCTTTCTATTGATATTTTACATAACATACTGATCATTAATATTATTGTATGGTGTATGTATGGTGGACAAATTCAAAATGATTAACATTTTGGAAATTAAGTTATCAAAGTGTGTCTGCCAGGCAGGGCTGAAGTTATCCCACTCTTGACAAAGGAATGTGATTCTGTCACCTCAAAAGTATTTCCAAGGTACATTAAGAGACAATGGGAATGCAATTCACATAAACAGTAAACAGGACCATCAAGTCTACAAGGGAAGGAGATAACCACTCAGAATCATGGTAGGGGGAGATTGAAGGAAACGTGTCAATTTGAATTTTAGCAAACACTAGTGAGGGGAGAGGGGAGAAACTAGCATGAAAATCCCTTCACCAGGAGGCTTCGTATTGCCTTCCTCATATCCTGAATGAATTTTAGTTTGGGAAGTAGCTTTCAGAAGAATCCATTTCAAAGGTCTGTAAAAGAGAGGGGCAAAGAACTCTGAGTTATCTTTTCACCTAAGAAGCTAAAGGAACAGAGCACTTTGGACTGTGTGGGAGATCCTGGCCAGGACAGGTGATCAGCCATGTTGCTGGAAGGTAGATTGAAAACCACCTTAACAAAACAAACTACAGTCTTTGTTCAAGTCTTAGCCTCTAGAAAGCATTTTTCACATTTATTTGCTTGTAACTATTTCCAGCACTCTCTTTTATACTTGAACTCACTTAAAATCCTACATCTTTTTGATAATAAATTTGTTTTAATTTAAACCAACCTAGTGCTGTGTTTGATTTAAAGTGAACGTTAACTCCAGGGTTAATGTGGTAAACTGCTAGGTATTGCATCATTAAAGGAAAAAAAACAAATCTTACTATCTCTTTGAATGGTCTAGGAGAGGGCTGGACATTGCAGAGCACACGGTTTTGGGAAAATTTGGGTCGGGAGGGGTGTTGGGATCATCTTGCCACATTAACCAAGGCTTATGTAGGCCAAAGTGTGGCAGTGGTATAACAAGCAGGCTGCTGGAATCAGAGTGATTGAGTCAGAACTGCTTAACAAACAGACACTTAATGCATGTTTGCTGGCTAGGAGGATCCAGACAAGGGTGCTAGAACCGCAGAACACTGAGAGGCAATCAGAGTTATGGGGCAGGCAGAGACAAAACCCCTCACTGGTTTGGATTGCACATCAGAATGTGAGAGTATATTACACACTCTATACTTGACTTTCTCTTCCAATAAAAATTAGGCTAAGGACAATTATTTTGCTTCTTATTTTATGAATCCCTGTAAGAATGTTAATTATTATACCGAATAGGTGCATATCCAAAACGTTTGAAACTGCAGATTGTTCAGATATCCCAGGTTGGGGATAAATAAAAGTTCATTGAGATACATGCTGCTTATTATTTTTTTTAACCAAGCCCAATCCCTATAACTGTATATTAAACCACTTATTCACTGTGACAAGCAGGCAGCAGAAAACAGATATAGTAATCTGCCAGTCTGGAATCTGGTATGCATTGGGAGTCATGAAATAGATCTCAGCAGGCTGAATGCTGTGCACCCACGCATTGTACAAAACTGTGATTACAGCAGGTAGGTGGTTTGGATAACTGCATTTCAGATATGCAGGAGTCCAGTGTAATGCGTGGTATGATTTGCTGGAGTTTGTTGGGACGCATACTGTAATTGTATGCTTGTTGTAATGTCTGATTGGCTTGTCTTTCATGCCCTTTGGAGTCCAGACCCTCATGAGATGATATTATAGTGGAGTTGTTTTGGAGAACACATTTTAAGTAAGATAAATGAACAGAAGCTGAATAGTTGGTGAATACTACAATTCTGGGAAATAAATCAAAATGATTTACATGAGTCACAATTTGTTGCCTGATATATTTTAAAGGTGCAAATTACTTTAAAACAGCTATAGAATGATGGCAACAAAAAAGTATAATGAACTGGGCTATAACGGTACAATCCATCTTGAATAGTGAATGCCATAACTAATAGGAAACAAATGATTTTTCAATTCACCACTTAGGCAATGCCATACCTAATGCCACAAGTATTGTAGCTGAATATTATTTATAAAATTCCTCCAGACTGTAAACTATGTAAGGCAAGGGTCTAATTTTTCCCACACTTGGCCCATTTCTTGTTGCTTTTAACTATGTATAGTGTTAATCTATACTATGTGTTCATTGAGACATAGATTCAGGCATTTTGCTGCAATATCATATTTTTGTGTGATGACAACCATTGAGGAGCCACGGACTTCAGCCACGGACTTTAATGGGAGAAGAGAAATCTGAGCACCATGCAGGTTTGGATCATATGTTACCACGTAGTGGGTTGTCTTGCAGTATGAAGCATGTTGGTGAGGAATGTCTATGCAGGAGGGATAGCATCAGCAAAAGAACCCCAAAGGCACAACATTTGGGGCATTTTGGGCATGCACTGGGCTGGCCCACAATTGGCAGATATGGTATTTGCCCTATGTGAGATAGGTTGGACGATGCTTGAGAAATGAATAAATAGGGTAAGTGCATCTGTTTTACCATGTTGATAATAGAGACCTTTCTAATAAGCCTCTCCTTTAGGTTGATCTTGCCTTCTTGTTAGATTAGGGGGAGTAGGTTACTCTCAGGAGTCTGGTTTGGTCTGCTGCCCCTTGGACCTTTATTTGGTTGTACAGGGCAACAATGGTCACCTTATCTGGAATAAAGAAAGAATGTTTCACTCACTGCAAACTGGACAGATGATGTATGTGTGTGCAAGGTGTTGACCTTCCTCTGTGCAACTATCGGCATCCAATGGCAGATTATGTCAGTTGCAAATTTCTAGGCCAAAAGGAGTAGGTGTTTTCTCCTTTTTTTCAACAAACTGTCCAAGAAGTTTCATGCATGGTTATTATGCTTAATCCCCACTTTGTTGGCATGGTACCTGGTGTTGTGAAGGCAAGAGGCTTAGCTCAGTTTCCCAAAATCTAGGCTCAAGTAGAGAAGCAAAAGGGGCCAGACAGATGTCAGTAATATTAATGTTAGGGGTCAACCTTATGGGTCAAACTAGAGGAAAAAGGAGTTTGATACTCTCCCAAGTTCCACTGCTTGTCATACCATTATCAGATGCTATTCACAGTAGACCGTGCAGATCTTCATAACATGAACAGCTTTCTTCTAGTCTTTAATCACAGTGAAATAACATTGTTGACTTTTAAGATACCATTAAGTGGTAGAGTTATCACTCAATTGAAATGAATAGCACAGTTCACACCTCTCCTAGAGCTACTGTGTCAGGCTGTCCACAGACTTCATTGTATCATCTTACACTCAGGGGTGAAAGTAGAAATAGGGACTTACCGGTACGGGGCTGGATTGGGGCCAGCTCTGGCCCCCGGAAGGGACAGGGCCTCAGGTGGAAGGGGTGGGGATGGGGGGGGGGTCAGAGCCAGCCCCGGCTCGCCCTGTACCAGTAAGTGCCCTCCCCTCCCCCCCCCCACTGGGGTAGCAGCAGCTGGGGGCTCCGGCAGCAGTTTAGAGGGCCCAGGGCTCGGCTGCTACTATGGCCCCGGCCCTTTAAATAGCCGCCGGAGCTTGTCGGAGCCCTGGGGCTATTTAAGTAAGGCGTACCAGCTTACTTTCATCTCTGCTTACACTTCATATTTTGAAGGTTATCTTTGCACACCCATAATAGTTATAGGGTTTTTTAAAATGAAAGCTTAGGGGAAAAGCAGCATTTCACAAAGTTGCTGTGAGCCAGTTCAATTCACCCTCTGACTGGTCTTATTATTGGGCATATGAATGATAGACCCCCACTTATGTGTCTAGTTCTCCCTGTGTGGAGAGGGAACCTGGAAGACTTGAGTTCAGCATATCACATCTTCACTTCACTGGGACTGAGTGATGTCCATACTTTGGTTGGAAGCTTTGGTGTTAAAGATAAATAGTCACACTTTCCTTTCTAATATGATAACTCTAATGAAATGGGGTGTGGGAAGTGAGACAGGATGTATAGACACAGCCAGGGAGTGGCAGGAAAGGAGGTAATCCTCTCTGGCTAAAGGTGGACCCCAGCTACCTGTCCTGAAAGCAAGGATTTGCAGCACAGGAGGGGTGGGTCAGCTGTGGGGAATCAATCCATCAATCCTCTATCTCCTCCGAACAAGATACCAGGGTTATGCTGTGAGTGAAGTCTAGTAGCAAGGAGATGGTTGTAGCTGAAAGAAGAAGAGAGAATGAATATACTGTTTGTCCCTATTTCTCTCCAGAAATGGGCTGCAAAGGGCCATACTTCAGACCTTGACCTGACTTTGGATTTGGCTGAAATAGGCCATGATTTATTGGCCAGAGTTTCAAAAGTACTCAGCACCTAACAGCTCCCATGAGCATTTGAAAATCTGGCTGCTGCAAGTAGCTGTCTAAATAGGAACTGAGATCTTTTGAAAATCTGGCCTTGTAGCTTTAGTCTGTCCCTTAAAGGGACAGGCCATTCTTTACATTTCCATTTCTGTCTTCATAATAAATAATAAAATTCTATCAAATGCACATAGGCCTGCAGAATCCTTTCTTGCACTTACAATGGGAGGAATTTAATTTTCTTACGTTTTTAGCATTGTCCAAAGTAAAATGCAAAGGTTCAGAGTTTCAACGTGCAAGGGAATAAGCCCCCCAATGTTAAAGGGCAAAATCCCTAGCGCTGGACATTGGTGTAGCTCTAGTGGCTCCTGTGGAGCTATGCTGACTTGTAGCATAATATTTATAATACAGCTCACATGAAACTACTCTGACTGGAAACACTAGAGTGGAAATCAAGAAGAGATATCCAGTACCTCTCTGTTCAGAACGTGCTGCTCTGTAAGAATATATGCATGACAGCGCACGACAGTGCTGAGTGATAATTTTGCAAGGTTCTTCCACTAACAACAGTGGAAATGCTGGCAGAGCTGGGTATATGGAGGATTCTTGTGATTCCCCTGCCCAAAATTAACCCCCTACTACATGTTGTCAAAATCCTACATTTCCCAGAATATTCAATTTGCTGAAGTAGAATCTAGATAACAATTTACAGCAGGTTTCTAGGGGCTATGCAGCCATGGTATTTTTTGGGTGGTTTTCTTGTTTATATCCCATAGTTCCCTCAGTCCTCCTCTGTAATTTCCTTACTCTCAGGTCTGCATATATTTACATGTTTTATTCTGTAAGCTTTTAAGCAGCAAATTATACACAACAGAGGTCAGACCTCTGCCAGTTGAGTCTTCTTTTTATTGTTTCCATTGTACTAGCTTTTGGAAAATAAATAAGAATGTGAATAGGCATAAAATAAATGACAGTTCATGTTCCATAGGTTCATATTTATGACATGCCTGCCCCATAGCCACTTTAGCTATTTCATAGTCTGCAAGATGTCCTTGATTTGCTGCCCCTCAATACGATAGCTAGCACATGTAATCTTAGTCCACATTATTATCAGGTATAGAGATCTTGCTGAATTTACACATTCAGTTTCTGCTTCATTATATGTAGAATTCTTTTGACTCTCTTAAATGTTTACCTTTCCCCTTATTTTATTTCCATCTTTCCTTCACTGGAAGGCAGATAAATATAAAGGGAAAAGTAAAATAAGCAAAAGCCATCAATGATGAATCAAGATACAAATGAAAAGAGAGGGAGCAGAACATAAATTAACAGAATTAATGAAGCCTTCACCTATAACACAAGGGTTATAATCACTCTTCAAACAATATATAAATTATAATCTCCCAACTTTACATAAACAAAACTGCCTGGCATACTTTCAGCTATGTAAAAGAATGAACACCACCTTGAAACAGCCTTCTTTTACTGCCTTTTAGACAGTAGCCTACAAGAAAACCTTTAACTACTATCATATAAGGTGAGTGATGATGGCAATGGATGAACATGGGGTGTCAATCCTTATGTTGTTAGGTCCATCAGCTGCCTTTGATACTGCTGATCATGAGATACTCTTGGCTGTTCTGCAGATTGTGTCAATGGGGCTGCTATTGAGTGGCAGTATTCCTTCTTTTCTAAGTATTCAGAGAAGGTGTATGAGGTAATCATTCTTCTTTCCTCAGGGCACTAGCATGTGGCATTCCATAGGTTTCTATCTTGCCTCTTCTCCTGGGTCTGTAAGGAGAGTTAGTGAATAGGTATGGGCAGCAGAAGTTTCAGGATGATGATGACACCTAGCTCTATATCTCTATTTCACCTGACCTTGCTAGTTGCTATTGAGTATGTGGGCCAGTGTTTGTACAAGAATGGGGTATGAATAAGATCTAGCTAGCTGACGTTAGGCTAGATAAGACTGAGTTAATGTTGGCAGGTTGAGGAAACAGCTGGAATTGATGGTGGAGATGACATCTATCCCTCTAACTAAGAATGTGTGCTCACCATTAGTTAAGCAAGTTTGTAAACTGGGAGTATTTTAGCTGAGTCTTCTTGGGGGGGAAAAACATCGTTTTTCTCATCTGTTTCTGGCTAGGAGATTGCATCCATTTCTTTCTGGTGTGGACATAGTTACCGCAATCCAAACTTTTGTTAATTCAGGGCTTGAATACTGCATGTGTTTTATATATATATATAGAGAGAGAGAGAGAGCGAGTGAGCTACACTTAAATCAGCCAGAAAATGGAAATTGGTGAAAAATGTGGCAACCTATTTGATAAAGTGATGCTTTTAAGCAGGAACACTTGATAAGGGGTTCTGTGAGCTATACTTGCTGCTTATTGGTTTCAAGGTAGAATTTAAGATATTAGTTTTGACAATAGGTTGGAAGTCAAAGGAACCCAAGGAACTTTGGTACCAAATTCCCATCAAACTTCAATAGGTTTTGGTTGCTTAACTCTCAAACACCTCAGAAAATCCTAGCCAGAAATCTTTAAACAGCTTGGAACATGCCTACTTGGCTCAACAGTCAGAATTAATAGTGCCTATTTCTTTTTCTAGAGCAATCTGGGCAGACCTAGAACCGTGCTCCTAGAATTATCCTTAGTTACTGATGATCCACTTCCATTTTCTGAAAATGTCTATGCACTCAGAATTCTATCTCAACACAGTAATTAAGGGAGGAAAAAGGTTATTTTGTTCAGTGTATTTAAAATTGAATTTATTTTGTGTTGCTGTAAAAGCAGGAAATGTAATAGCAAATTTAGCTTTTGTTCCCTACCCCTGCATTCAAAATTAATATTTAATGTATATTTTCTACTTCATTTTCAGATAATCAGAATACACAGACCTAGTGAGATTGGATCACCTTTGGGAATCCTCATAATTACCCCCAAAATACATGTTTAGTATAATATTGCATATGAATCAATGCTAACTTTTAAAAAGCTACTATTTTTAGGTGATCAGAACCAGGAACCTGATCATTCAGAAGGCTAGGAATATAGCTGGTGTGGCAGTGCTTGTCCAGGATTTACTGGCTGGTTTAGATAGTTTGGGACTTGGCTGACTCAGACCTCCTGTATGAGGGAAAGGCTGGGAGGCAGGTCTTGGGGAAGCACATGTCTGGTCAAAAGCACTGTATTATTTGTGAGTACTGGAGCAGGAGAGTCTAAGTCTGCCCCTCAACTAAGAGGCAGGCATCACTAAACCTGAGCCGCAATTGAGTACTTGGGACAATGAAGGAGAAAACAGGAGCAGGAGTGAATCAAATGTTAGAAATCAGGAATTCAGAGGGGGACACAAAGCAGAGAACCCCCGACAGTGCCCACTGTTCCTCATAGATGCCTAGGGAGTCAGTGGACACTGCCCAGAGGAACTCTGTCCAGAGGTGTGATTGTACAAGGGATCAGAAATAGGCCACAGAGCACCCTCCCATCCATCTTCCTTCAACAACATGATAGGGAAATATAGTGCCCATATTTAAAAAAGGGAAGAAAGAGAACCCAGGGAAATACAGACCGGTCAGCCTCACTTCAGTCCTCGGCAAAATCATGGAGCAGGTCCTCAAGGAATCCATTTTGAAGCACTTGAAGGAGAGGAAGGTGATCAGGAACAGTCAACATGGATTCACAAAGGGCAAGTCATGCCTGGCCAACCTAATTGACTTCTACGATGAGATAACTGGCTCTGTGGATATGGGGAAAGCAGTGGATGTGATATATCTTGACTTTAGCAAAGCTTTTGATACTGTCTCCCACAGTATTCTTGCCAACAAGCTAAAGAAGTATGGATTGCATGAGTGGACTATAAGGTGGACAGAAAGTTGGCTAGATTGTTGGGCTCAATGGGTAGTAATCAGTGGCTCAATGTCTAGTTGAGTGTATCAAGCAGAGTGCTCCAGGGGTCGGTCCTGGGGCTGGTTTTGTTCAACATCTTTATTAATGATCTGGATGATGGGATGAATTGCACCCTCAGCAAGTTCTCAGATGACACTAAGCTGGGGGGAAAAGTAGATACGCTGGAGGGTAGGGATAGGGTCCAGAGTGACCTAGACAAATTGGAGGATTGGGCCAAAAGAAATCTGATGAGGTTCAACAAGGACAAGTGCAGAGTCCTGCACTTAGGAAGGAAGAATCCCATGCACTGCTACAGGCTGGGGACCAACTGGCTAAATTTCTCAGAAAAGGACCTGGGATGAGAAGGTGGATATGAGTCAGCAGTGTCCCCTTGTTGCCAAGAAGGCCAATGGCATATTGGGCTGTATTAGTAGGAGCATTGCCAGCAGATCGAGGGAAGTGATTATTCCCCTCTTTTTGGCACTGGTGAGGCCACACCTGAAGTCTTGTGTCCAGTTTTGGTGCCCCCACTACAGAAGGGATGTGGACAACTTGGAGAAAGTCCAGCAGAGGGCAATGAAAATGATTAGGCAGCTGGGACACATGACTTATGAGGAGAGGCTGAGGGAATTGGGATTATTTAGTCTGCAGAAGAGAAGAGCGAAGGGAGATTTGATAGCAGCCTTCAACTACCTGAAGGGGGATTCCAGAGAGGATGGAGCTAGGCTGTTCTCAGTGGTGGCAGATGACAGAACAAGAAGCAGTGGTCTCAAGTTGCAGTTGGGGAGGTCTAGGTTGGATATTAGGAAACACTATTTCACTAGGAGGGTGGTGAAACACTGGAATGGGCTATCTAGGGCGGTGGTGGAATCTCCATCCTTAGAGGTTTTTAAGGCCCGGCTTGACAAAGCCCTGGCTGGGATGATTTAGTTGGTGTTGGAACTGCTTTGAGCAGGGGATTGGACTAGATGACCTCCTGAGGTCTCTTCCAACCCTAATATTCTATGAAGGGCACTAGTAGATGAGAGGAGTAGTATCACTGGGCTATTGTCCAGAGAGCCCAGGGATAGTTCCAGTAGTTGAGAGGTGGATTATCTGTCGGTGCAAATGATTTGGTGAACTACAAGATGGTTTAAAGATGGGTTTGGGCAGGGGCGGCTCTAGCCATTTTGCCGCCCCAAGCACGGCGGCACGCCGCGGGGGGCGCTCTGTCAGTTGCCGGTCCCGCGGACATGCCTGCGGAGGGTCCACTGGTCCCACGGCTTCGGTGGACCTCCCGCAGGCGTGCCTGCGGATGCTCCACTGGAGCCGCGAGATCAGCGGACCCTCCGCAGGCACGCCTGCGGGAGGTCCACCGGAGCCGCCTGCCGCCGTCCCGGGACCGACAGAGCGCCCCCTGCGGCATGCCGCCCCAAGCATGCGCTTGGCGTGCTGGGGTATGGAGCCGCCCCTGGGTTTGGGTGAGGTAACTCTCTGAGCTGTGCAGTGAAGCTTTGGACAATTCAGAGCGGGTAGCAGAAGAGATCAGCAGCTGCATAGGGCATACTTGTCTGTAGGATCAAAGTGTAGTTTCCTGAAGATTAATATACTTTTCCAGAAGGAGCTACTGCTTTACACAACAGTACATGCACAGAAGTCAGGAAATTCAAAGTTGCTGGTTCCTACAGGAACTGTAACTCAGCCCCTTGGAAGTAGTGGTGATAAACTTTAAGCACAGGAAGCAGCTGTAGACTTTTGTTACAATCATAACACCCAAAGAAAGCAAAACACATAATAACTATCTCAAATAGCCCAGCCACCCACTCTAAAAACTTCAGTCTACAGTATATATCCATCCATATGTCTAGCTCTCAGAACGGTAGGAATTTAGGACTTCCTTGGAAACTATTTTCTCTGTGAGTACTTGGTTATTACTGAATTCTCCAGCACCAGCTCCCCCTTCTTACAGGTGTGTTTCTGAGCTTGTATTTATTTTATTTATTTATTTATTTATTTTTGTTTTAAGGGGGGGGATTATGGGTAACTGGTCCTTTAAATCTGTGAGAGAGAAGCTGCTGCAGCCCTAATTGGCCATTTTGTATCTGGCTGCTGTTTGCTGCATTGCTGTCTCTTCCAACTGGTAAATATTTTTTAACCCTTATTATATTTTTTCCTGTTTTTTTCAATCCCTGGACAGGTAGATTTTTACAGCTCCTTTGTGTATCTGAGCGTGAAAGGGTCCAGAGCCTCTATTGGTTTACAGTTTAAACTTCACAAAGCTGTGCCAGGTGGAGTAATGAGGCAGCTCTGGGGATTGAAAGTCCAAATGTGTTTCTAGTGAGTGTATAGGAAACTTTGAGGGGCTAATTCACTATTGCCCTGAACTGTAGGTGGCCATTTACACAAGTGCAAAGTAAGTGCATTGTAAAACAGTTCCATATCAGAA
Organism: Mauremys reevesii; assembly: GCF_016161935.1. NCBI lineage: Eukaryota > Metazoa > Chordata > Testudines > Geoemydidae > Mauremys > Mauremys reevesii. The sequence continues at coordinate 55,192,250 of NC_052626.1, forward strand.
TGGTTGCATTTTGCACACACTCTGCTCTTCTGTGAATGAATAAATAAGGTACAGGAAAACAGTGAATTGGTCCTTTTAAACACCACCATTTGTGGGAGGCAGAATGTGAGACAGCTAGGACAGAGCAGCAGGCAACTCAAGTTAGTTTTTTTTGCTGTTTGTTTTCTCGGTGTGCATGTTGGTTTGTAACAAACAAGGTTATAAAACCTTGAGGAGGAAAGATTGCTGATTGAAAGGTTGTTTTATTCTATTGCTTAACCAGTTGACCACTCTGCTTCCTTAAACAGTAGTATTTTATAGAGAGTTAACTTTTATACCTTCATATAGATGTGAACTGGTCAAGTTATGGCAGGCTGTGGGTACTATCCCCTAGCTTTTTTTGATTCTTGTATGAATAAA
>NC_052626.1:55197648-55272648 GCF_016161935.1 Mauremys reevesii
CATTATCATATAAACGTAGCAGTTTCCTGCAGAGTTCCACTGCAGTCAAATAAAATTCAATGATAAAAATCACTCAATAGCTCCATTAAAATGCAACTAAAATTATTCTTATTAATCCCCTGGATGTGATCTATTTAGGAGCTGTCTGACATTTTGCATAGATTTTTTCCATATACAGGGTCTGATACTGCTCTTTGAAAAATGGTCAAGGCTTACTGACATGAGTAGGGAAATTTTATCCCTTTATAGTTATTCTTAGATCTATTCCACATCCTTGATATAACAAATACTCTGATACTCATGTGAGCAGCTGGCTGGTGGGACACTGGTGAGCTGGGTGGGTGGATGGGGATGCTGACTCCATCGGCACCCAATCACAAATCCCAGATGTAGGACTAGCTTCCAGTTTACCACAGTTAATCTGACAGCCCTACATAGTATTCTAGTCTAGCCTATTCGTGTTCCTATACAGTGCTCATCACCATGATATTTGAGTGCTTTCCAATGAGAAATAAACAGCTGTTCTATGTGGTTCCTTCTCTGTACCTAGAACAACACTCATTAGTTAAAGGGAGAGAGCCTTAACAAGTACCACGAGACAGTCTGCAATTCGGAGTCAGAGGCCTGGGAGCTGTCCGTGTACGGTGTCCCCCATTGTATGCTCATTGCACACAGCCACATCAATTAGCTGCAATGCTGGGAACTGAGGAAGGGCCTGGCTTTTACTAGAGAGCAGGAGTACATTTGTTTAAAAAGATGGCCATTGCTCATTTGTGCAGCCCAGGATCGTATTACCTCTAAGATCCACCTGCCCTTCTCCTCAAACATGCCTCCTTTTCATGGTACTTTCATGGTTGTCAAGCCAGGAAGTGTAAGGTCAGGGGAGGTGTGAGTACATGCTGAGTGAGCCTGTGTTTGATGTGGAATTTGCTATCCATGCCTGCTGAGGCAGCTTAAGCACCTGCTCTGGAGGCCAATTCCTGTATTTAGCCACTTAAGCACTGCTTGACCCTGTGCAGGATCAGTCTCATAACGGTATGTACTGCAAAATAAGGAAGGGGGAGCCAACCAAACCAAATGGTTTTGACAGCTTCACTCGTTTGCGAAAAACCCTTTGCCTTAAACACCTAATTCTTCACTCTATTCCCAAGAGGAAAGTATAGTAGAATGGGAAAAAAGGTGTTTAAAATAAACAAAACATACTTATTCATACAAAATAATGCCATCGCTGAAATACTGTGCTCTTTGTCAGCAAAATACATACCTCAGACTGTAAATTCACTGTTTAAAGTGCCAGCAAGATGTCCCTATAAACAAACATGTTTTTTTTTTCATATTTACCTTCATTGAGGTTTTGCTTTCCTCTACCTGAAGCAAAAAGTTTCCTTTTCTTGTCCTTGAAAAACTGATGGCAGGAGGGGGGCGGGTGGAGAGAGAGAGAGAGAGAAAATGTAACAAAGTTACTATTAGAGAAGATGGAGTGTGTTTGCTTCAAGGGACAGCTGGATTCTGTCTGTGTAGAAATTTTCTTCTGTCCTGCTATTTTGCTCTTCCTGGTGCCTGAGCAAAATAATGATGATTAGTACAACTTTAAAGAGTTAAGCCACCATGCAAAGTCTGTTTATGGTCAGTCCTTCTTAGGCTGAAGGGCTGGTCTCAAATGTGAATATTTATCTGGTTGTTTACCTTAGGAATGTGTAGATGCAGAAGGAAGGAATTTGGGCGTTGGAAGATAGTGGCTGCAGTGTATGATGACCGTTATGTGCTCGAAAAATCTTACAAAAAAATCTTGAACTCTCTGTGGATAATTATTTTAATTTAGTCATCCATAATAAATGATAATATGACATCCTTTCAACATCAGTATGGAATACAGATTTCTGTTTACAAAAGAAGGCAAATGTTATTCAGTTCAGCATGTCCAAACAATTACTAAATTATGAAATTTGACTATGGACAGTATTGTGTTAGATTTGCCTCATGCCTATTTTATGTCTCATGAAATATTTCTGATTATAGAAGTATTTATGTTTAACTAGATATATGTACAACTAAGAGAAGATGGAGTAATAGTAAGAAAATATTTTAGACTTTAAATGTAATAATGTCTTTAAAGCACATTCAGTGTTTTATTCCTGTAATTTTGGCTACATTATCTTAATCTTATCTCAGTGAAGTGAGAGCAGTATTGCAGGAACTGAGACCCAAATCTCAAAGAATTAATCAGTTACTAATTAACATGGTGCATCATTAGTGGTTGTGAAATAGAACACAGCTTATTCATCACTGTAAAAAGCTTGATTAAATTTATAATGTAATATTAGGTATTTGGCTATTTCTATCATACTGTTATGGTTCTTTGCTGTGCTGACTGCAAAATATAATAACTTCTAAGCAGTGTGTAAAACAAAGTGCTCAATTCACTTTATTAAAATATCCAATAATAATTGATTTAAAGGCAATAAAATGTGTTCATTAGAGGGTTTATATTCAAGAAATATTGAAAGTATACCTAAAACTGTCACTTTTATTGTGAATGAACAGGATAATATAATTTGAAAAGAGTATGATCATACTAAAGATTTGTCCTGCAGCATTATTTGATAGCTCGTAAAGTGCTGAAATTTAATATGATGCTTTCAGTCAGTTTAATTGAAATTTAATTGCCACTTTGGGCAGAAGGTTTAGATCTGATCAATAAAATATTAAAGATTTTGTGCTTTCGCTTGGAACAGTTTCTTCGCTGATGCATCAAGTGTACCCTATGTTTTAGGAAATATTTGTTTGTTATAGTTCATACCTTGCTCAATATCGCTTTCTAATCTGAATGTTTTAATGTGCTTCACAGATAAATAGTAGAAATAATAAAGCAATAGTTGATCCATCTAATTACAATAAGATGAAAGAAATAACGGTCACCTTCAGAGTCATGAGAAAGGCATTAATGTAAAAGAGCTATAAATATTTTGAAATGTCAAACCTCAGAAAGACAGAGTCCAACGTGAGCCTAGCTGTAAATCAGGCACAAAGAAGGACCTTGAAAAAAAGATGGTTCTTTGGTATTTTAGAAATAATTACTAATACAAAAAGGGTAATGATGAACCTATAAATTACATTAAAAAGGGCCATTAGAGGAGGATTAGTTTATAAAGCTGAGATGGTTCCTGAAAATTGTCCTGCTAGTTATTTCTACTTTTCATTTCATATTATTCATGAACCCCAAAATTATCTGATTAATGATAAACTAATTGATTGCTACTTTGCAATTCAAATACTATGGCCAAGTCTGATATCTCTCTGTAAGATCCATACAGCATCTTCATTTTCTTTCTTTTGGTGATGGTGTCAGGAGAATTATTTTAACTTGTCCTACATAATCCTAGAGGGGAAACTTCAGTCCAAGCAGTGCCTAGGCTAAAATCTTATGTGCAGTTTGCTCAGACTGAGGGATGCTGGGTATCAACATCCAAAGTGAGCCTTCCCATTCCCTTCTTAAACACTTAATCCTTTTCCCAACTAACCACTATCACATGACCTTGATGAGAGCAGACACATTTGGATGTGCTTGAAAGGCCACTCCTGTAATTATCAAGTTGTCTGCAGTAATGCAGTTGATCTACAAACTAACAAACAAGCAAACTGCCATACCACAAAGCTTGTTATTAAGGTCTTGGATTTTCTGTACTGGATCATACCACCCTGTTATCAGATCACTGGGCTACAATTCATGAGAATTTTTATTCTTTGAAATGAGACAATGCTTCTAGCAGCAATGCATGAGCTCTGCTCTACACTGCCAGGATCAGAGCGAGAAGGAGGGGGAAGATTTGGGAAACAGGCTGTCTACAGGAATAACTGTATCAAAGCAGCATAAGTTTCAGTGCAAGTTGTTTATTATTTGAGTGGCAGTAGCTCTGACTCTGTAGTTTTTTATGTGGTGTGGTAGGGGCCTGCATAGGGCAGGGGACAGCCATCAACAGCATGGCAAATTTGTGATCTCTTTTACCACTGCAGGATGATGTGCACAGGCATGAACACAACAGAATTATTTGTATGGCCTAAAATCGATGGTGTATCAGAGCCATTTCCTATGGATCACTAGACAGTGTGAAAAAGTATGGCCATTCTTACTGCCTTTTTCCATTCAGTACTGCCAGTTAGCCAGCCCAATAGGATTGATGATGTGGCCCACTGAACATTGCACAGCTGATGTGGTCTCTTTTCCCCTTAATGAGGCCCTTAAACTTATACCCACTTACCAAACACATGTGCATGCATGAATGCCCCACCCCCTGCAAGTTACACATCTCTCTGAATATGGCTCAATGAGTAATGGATTCTAGTATGGTAGAAGACAGGAGTGTAACAATGAAAATAGCTGACAGCAGGGATAAGTTTTAGTCCCCCTCTTGAATTTTACAGATTCTTAAGTATTTTAGCTTTCTTACACCCTTCAGGTTCCTCAGGGTGTGTTCTACCAATTCAGACATGCTTATGCAGCTGACTTGTTGGTAAGTGGATGTAAGTAGGCTTAGGGGGGTTCAACATTGACCATTTTATACCTCCTTACTTGCCCAGGGTCTTAATTAAGTTATTTCTGTTTAGTGGGGGGAGGGGGAAGGGGCACAGGCAATCATGTATTTAAAATATACAGGTAGATATACATGTTTTTCAGGCTCTCAGGTATCAGAGGGAGGAAGGAATAGGTGTAGTATCATATTTAAAACATAGCTCCCATGGGGACAAATCTTTGTTTCATTTAAAAATAAAAAGCAAAAGAAATAATTTTAAATTTTGTACAATATGTGGAACATATAGAGCTGAAAGCTTATATTGGTGTTAAGGTTCAGCAAATGAAGAGATGAACTGAGTATCTGTTCATTACCCAGCTAGAATTAAGATTGGCAGCTGTCCCATCTTCATCTACTGTTTACAGGAACTTGTAACCTTTTGTAAAGTAGATGAGAACACAAGATCTCCGCTAAGTTGCAAATGGCATCCAGTTTGACAAAAGGTTGATTTGAAATCATAGCAGAACAAAATAACAAAACAAAATCCCCCTACACCAAAACCAACCTACCAGACAAGTAGCCAAATATTTGACTAAACAAGGAACCAGGTAAAAACAAGTAATCCCCCTACCCAAATATGACTTCAGGCCAATGGTTCAAAAATCACTGCCTTTGGTGCATAGCTCTTGCTCTTGTTGGGGGTATGACTCTTGAGTGATGTGGTCTGATGGATAGAGTTTGTAACTAGGGAGCCAAGCCAATTTCTTGGTTCTGTCTGCGACATGTATGGCCTTGGGGAAGTCACCTTCCCTGTGTTTCTTTCTCCATTTGTAAAATGGGGAGCTAAGGTCTCATTACTTACCTACCTCATGGGAGTATTGTGAGATTTCAGTGCTTAACATTTGTACAGCACTTTGAAAATGTTAAGTGCAGGGTAGTGGTATTCTCTGGTCAGGTTTAGGCTGGGGGCTTCAGTTTTTAATACTGTAGTCCATTCCTCCAGTTTCCCAACTTCTTTTTTGAGTTTCTGGGGGTTAAAGATGAAGGGCATTATTGTGGGAGTGTTACTTGTGCAGCTCACTCCTCTTTTCCAGGGCTAATCAATCCTGTTCTCTGCCTGAAGAATACTGGAGAGGGGGAAGGGAGGGAGTGAAGCACTAATTATAGGTGGTACAGAAGTGGACAAGAGTGTGGGTAGAGTGAGTGGATGGAAGTTGATTTCAAAAAAGAAATCTCCATTTCTCTCAGCATCAAGAAGATACAATCTTCTTTTCCATATCTCAGGGCGGGAGGGAAGATGCATCTCCCCTCCCAGTAGTTGGGGGCTGGTAGTATACAAGGAGATCAGAAATATAAAAGGTTATTTATGAATGTAGGAGGTCGATCCACAAGACCTGAAATCTTTTGTTTCATCACACTCCTAGGACCTGAGGCATAGACATGCTAATTTGGCTCTGGCATGTCCAGCACACCTATACACCAAAATGTAGCCACCCATGTGGTTTAATGGCAGACTATTATGCGGCAGTGTAGGGGAGGTGGTTTTGAGTTCAAGTTTTCCATTTCTCCCAGGGTCACCTGGGGCTGGTAGTTCTGTGGAAGCAACATGTTTAGCCCCTGGAGGAGACAGAACCTCAGTTTGCCTTTGAGCCACTCATTCTTGTCCTTGGTGTGGTACTGATGAGCTCTGAAAGGAATTGAGTCCAGTCCTTTTTAGACACTGGGTCACCATAATGTAGAGCTTGAAGGAGCATGGATGATCTTGGGAGACCATATATTCCATTCTAGATACATTTAAATGCATGGTCCTATTTGGTTTTTCAAACAGTCAACTTCTTTAATAGTCTACCTAGGCTGAGAGCTTACTAACAAGGCTCTGGCCTGCTATCTTTTGATCCCTGATCCCTTTAAGATCCCTTGGCAAGTGGGTGGAGCTAACTCCAGGAGAATAGGATTTTAAAAAGCCAGGTCCTAAGTAACCAGAGGAGCTAGAAAACCTGGGAGTTTGGTGAGGGAGTTTAGAGATTGAGCATGAGAAGCAGATACTCTAAACTTAGGTCAGTAACCCCCACACCCCAAACAAAGAACAAACAAACAAAAAAACCCTGCAAGAGTAAAAATAATGCAGGCAGAAGTCCAGCAGCTGAGTGGGGACTATCCAGTTTATTGCACTGAATGCAGCATGTATGATTACCTGCCTTGGGGGTATGTGGTGTATGCATACATTCAGTGCAAGCAACTTTTGGCCCTCAGAGACCTAGTATAGGCTCTTGAGACTAGAGTGGCTGAACTAGAGGAGCTAAAGGAGACAGAGATGTACATATAGAGGAGACTTTCAGAGACACAATAGAGCAGTCCTGCCTCCAGTCTGACAGTGCTGATGAGAAGGATGAAGGTCTTGGGGAAGAAGAACATCAAGACTGAGTGGAGGGAAATGATCCCATAGTTGGGATCCTCCTTCCAGATGATGTCATGGTATGCTTTTGCACTGAGTATACCCTCTGGGGGAAGGGACCTAGTTACCAGGAAGAGACAAGTAATAGTAAAGGGGGATTCAATTACTGGAAATATAGATAGATAGATGGGTTTGTGATGACTAGGAGAACTGCAAGGTGAATTACTTGCTGGGTATGAATGTTGTGGGCCTCTCGAGATGTCTAGATAGACTAATGTGCAGGACTAGGGAGGAGCCAGTGGTCATGATACATGTAGGTAACAATGACATAGTGAAAGGTAGGGAAGAGATCCTGAAGGCCAAATTTAGGCTGCTAGGTTGAGATTAAAGTCTAGAACCTCCATGGTAGTATTCTCTGAAATGCTTCCAGTTCTACAAGCAGGGTCTGGACTGAAGAGAAATAGTCAAATGAAAAAGAGTCACATACAATTACATCACATGAAGGCAGACAACTAAATATTGTCAAATTTTATATGTGCTTGTATATATAATGCTAGAAATGTAAATATTAAGATGGGTGAACTTGAGTGCTTCATATAAATAAGGATATTGATATAATAGGCATCACAGAAACTTGGTGGACTGATGATAATCAATGGGACATGATAATACTAGGGTACAAAATATATAGGAATGTCAGAGTAGGTTGAATTGGTGGGTATGTGGCACTATACATGAAAGAATATAGTAAAAAACCTTAAATGAATCAAACTGCACCATAGACTCTCTATGTATAGCAGTAGGAATATACCGATCACCTGACCAGAGGGTGATGGTGACTGTGAAATGCTCAGAGATATTAAAGAGGCTACAAATAGAGAGAACCTAATAATAATGGGGGATTTCAGTACCCCATATTTGACTAGGTAGATGTCACCACAGGATGGGCTGCAAAGATAAAATTTCTAGATATCCTTAATGACTGCCTCTTGGAGCAGCTAATCTTGGAACCCATAAAGGGACAGGCAATCTTTGATTTAGTCTTAAGTGATGAACAGGATCTGGTCCAAGAGGTGAATATAGCTGAACTGCTCAGTACTAATGACCATAATGCAGTGGTGGGCAGCCTGCGGCCCACGGGCAGCATGCAGCCCATCAGGGTAATCTGCTGGCGGGCCACGAGACAGTGTTTACATTAACCATCCACAGACATGGTTGCCCACAGCTCCCAGTGGCTGTGGTTCACCATTCCCGGCCAATGGGAGCTGTGGGAAGCAGCGGCCAGTACGTCCCTGTGGCCTGCGCCACTTCCTGCAGCTCCAATTGTCCGGGAACAGCAAACCACGGTCACTGGGAGCTGCAGGCAGCCATGTGGATGGTCAATGTAAACACTGTCTCATGGCCTGCCAGCGGATTACCCTAATGAGTGGTGTGCAGCCTGCAGGCCGCAGGTTGCCCACCAGTGCCATAATATAATTAAATTTAACATCCTTGTAGGTATGCACAAACCCACCACAGAGCATTTAACTTCAAGAAAGAGAACTATACAAAAATGAAGAAGCTAGTAAAACAGAAATTAAAAGGAACAGTCACAAGAGTGAAATGCCTGCAATCTGTATGGAAACTATTTAAAAACACCATCATAGAGGCTCAAAAAAGGTATACCCCAAATAAAAAGACAACCAGTATGAAGACCAAAAAACAATAAAAAATGGCACCATGGTTAAACAGCAGAGTAAAAATGGCAGCTAATGGCAAAATGTTATCCTTTAAAAAATTGGAAGTCAAATCCTAGTGAGGAAAATAGAAAGGAGCATTAACTCTGGCAAGCCTAGTGTAAATATATAATTAGGGAGGTCAAAAAAGAATTTGAAGAGCAACTAACAAAAGACACACAAACTAAGTCGCCATGGGTAGCGGGTATTGTAGACTGGGGGAGGCTGTGCCTTCCCAAACAGACTAGCATGGCCCCACCCATGCTCTGCCCCTAGGCCAGGCTCCGTCCTGCAGTTCCCTGAGCTCAGGCTGAAACAATATCCTTATTAGAGATGGGCCTGAAACAAAACCTTATCTCTAAACCACAAACACCTCCCAAATTTGGGAAATGTTTGAAATCTAAATCCTGAACTGGATCAAAATTTGGGAAGCAGCTCTTATCTTTAAAGGTCCAAACCAAACCCCAGATCAAAGCATTTCTGAACTCTTGAAAGTCTGAAATCCAGATTTTGATTTTGCAGCTTGACTGCCTCTCTAAATCCTTATGGAAGAAAAAAAAAGTGTGATTCTCTCAAATTTGGGCACAAGATAGAGAAAAATATCATAGGAAACTGATTTATAAGAACATAAAAATGGCCATACTGGGTCAGACCAACAGTTCATCTAGCCCAGTATCCTGTCTTCTGACAGTAGGCAGTGCCAGATGATTTAGAGGGAATGAACAGAAAAGGACAATCATTGATTGCTCCATCCCATCAACCAGTCCTAGCTTCTGGTAGTTAGAAGTTTAGGACATCCAGAGCATGGAGCTGTGTCGCTGATAATCATGGCTAATAGCCAATGGTGGACCAATCCTCCAGGAACTTATCTAATTCTCTTTTGAACCTAATTATACATTTGGCCTTCACAATATCGCCTGACCATGAGTTCCATAGGTTACTGTGCATTGCATGAAGAAGTATTTACTTATGTATATTTTAAACCTCATGCCTATTAATTTAACTGTGTGAACTCTAGTTCTTGTGTTATGTGAAGGGGTAAATAACACTTCCCTTTTTACTTTCTCCACACCAGTCATGATTTTAGAGACCTCTATCATATTCCCCCCTTAGTTATCTCTTTTTTTAAAATGACCAGTCCCAGTCTTTTTAATCTCTCCTCATGCGAAAGCTGTTCAAGACCCTAAATAATTTTTGTTGCTTTCTCTCTACCTTTACCAATTCCATGTATTTTTCTGAGATGGGGTGACCAGAAATGCATGCAGCATTCAAGGTTTGGGCATACGACAGATTTATATAATGGCATTATGATATTTTCTGTTTCATTATCTATCACTAACATTGGTTCCTAACATTCTGCTAGCTATTTTGACTGCCACTGCACATTAAGTGGATGTTTTCAGAGAACTATCCATGACGACTCCAAGATCTCTTTTTTGAATCATAACAGCTAATTTAGAACCCATCATTTCATATGAATAGTTGGGATTATGTTTTCCAATGTGCATTACTTTGCACTTATCAACACTACATTTCATCTGCCATTTTGCTGCGCAGTGAAAGCAGCAAAGAATCCAGTGGCACCTTATAGACTAACAGACTGTCTGTTAGTCTATAAGGTGCCACAGGATTCTTTGCTGTTTCTACAGAACCAGACTAACACGGCTACCCCTCTGATACTTGACACCAGTTTTGTGAGATCCCTTTGTAACTCTTTGCTGTCAGCTTTGAACTTAACTACCTTGAGTAATTTTCTATTGTCTGCAAACTTTGCCACCTCATTTTTAAGCCCTTTTTCTGGATCATTTATGAACAGCACTGGGCCCAACATGGATCCTTGAGGCGAACCTGCTATTTACTACTTTCCATTATGAAAGCTGACCATTTATTCCTAAGCTTTGTTTCATATTTTTTAACTATTTACTGATCCATGAGAGGATCTTCTCTTTTATGTCATGATGCTTACTTTACTTAAGAACCTTTGGTGAACACCTTGTCAAAGGCTTTCTGAAAGTCAAAGTACACTATATCAGCTTGCTTGTTGACACCACTAAAGAATTCTAAGAGAGTGGTGAGGTACGATTTCCTTTTACAAAAGCCACATTGACTCTTCCCCAACATATCATGTTCATCTGTGAGTCTGATCATTCTGTCCTTTGCTATAGTTTCAACCAATTTGCCTGGTACTGAAGTTCGGTGTACCAGCCTGTATTTGCCAATGTCGCCTCTCAAGCCTTTTTTTAAGAACTAGTATTACATTAGCTATCCTCCAGTCATCTGGTACAGAGGCTGATTTAAGCAATAGGTTACACACCACAGCTGGTAGCTATGCAATTTCATATTTTAGTTCCACAACCTGTTCTATTGACACCTCAATCTGAAATTTTTGTAATGATGATGAAATGCTAGAAACAAGCTCAGGCTGAAATGTATTTAAACCTTGTCCTCTGATTACAGTGTTTTTGTGTACATTCAAATAAGTAGCATTGTATTTTAGGTTGACAAAAGACATTCTTTAATTTGTTCTTTAACTTGCTCTCATCCCTTCTCCAAGTGTGCATTTTTTCAACAGGAAAGCACCAAAATTGGTGTCACCTTCCCTCTTCGCTTACAGGATCAAAATTGTTGTACCAAAGAGTCTTGTATTTTTCCCTCTTTTAATTTATTACAACCACATATTCTAGTGGAAGTTAAGGTAGGAGGAGGGGGGAAGATGCTCAGCTGGTAGACAGCACCTCTACCTTGCAGAAGATTCATTCGACTGCACATTTTGAATCTGCTGACAAGAAACTTGCAGCACAAGTAATCAGAGCCTTTACAAGATTGATTTTTGTCCCCTGCTGGCATATGGCATATAGGGGAAAAAGGCTCTCATCTCTCAAAGTAATCTTAACTATTTAGAAGCCATTATTGCAGGATTACAAATCATCTGAATACCTTTCCTGTGTAACTTAGTTATTTATTAGCAAGCCCAGCAAGTTAGTCAGGTACCATTGTATACTGTAGGTCCAATCCTTCAGCCCTTGCTCAGTGGGAGTTTTACCTGAGTAATGGCTGCTAGATCAATCCCTGTATTTGCAAAGTTTACTAGACCTATTTTGATCTATAAACAAATCTATGTAGTGTTAAATATCCTTTTTAATTATTGAGAAGTCCTAACAAAGTATAATTGCAGCTCACTTTTTCAAATGGATTCAATCCAAGATGTAGATATAGTCTGTCCTAGGTTGGTAAAAAATGCTTAAAGTCAACTTGTCATATGGACTAAATTAAATCTATTACCTATACAGCTCTGGAAAAGAAGATGTAGAGGAAAAAATGGAGAAGCATGAGATTTATCTGATGTTTGGTTGATGTATGGGTATATAAAATCTTAAGTAATACAGATAATGTCACACAATATTGTAACATATTTTCAGTTGAACATTATAAAACAATAAGGCATAAATGGAAATTAAAGGAAAAATCTGAATGGTTGTCAGAGAACACTTTTTCATTCAGAGAATCATAAACATATGGAATGGTGTGTCAGGCAAAGTTTCTGAGATAAGAAGAGTGGAATAATTAAAAAATAGATTTATATCTTGAGGAATAAAGTACAGACAATGGGAAAGAGCTTGAAGTCAAATAATTTTAAACTCTCATCAAAAAAATTCTCATGAAAATCATATTTTGCAGCTAATTTTCTGAAGTTTGCCTTCTATTCTTTGATTACTAATTATATATAAACATATGTGTGTCATACATATACATACAGAACTATACTATACTTCTAATACATTTCAGTATATCTAAACACACAGAGATTGGGTGTGCTGTTTTTATGGTTATATCACTATTGCTATAAATTAATGGTTGATGTGAAGATATTGGGTGTTTAAATTCTATTAGAAAACGTGGAACTCAAAGACACTCTGATATCATGGTGATGTGTGCAATATAAAAACCAATATAGACAAATAGATAAAAAGGCAGCTCCCAAGGCAAATAAAAGTAGTAAACATAATTTCATTTGTGCAACCAGTAATTAAAGACAGAGATGAAAAATGCAAAGCAGAAGATTTTAAAGTCTCTTAAGCCTTAGTCTTTTTACAGAGATTTGGGTAAGAAGATACAATTTAGTACATCTATAATCCAAGTCTCAATAATAATACTGGTCTCTCAGATTCCTATTTCCTCATAAACTCCCCATTGATGTACACATAATGCTGTCAAAAATAATGTAGTCAACTCATATTTAACTAAGACTCTGAAGAGCAATGAAAAGGCATGCATATGACAAAAATGGTGGGAAGAAGAGGAGAGGCCAGCCCAAATATCTTACTGACATACCCCTACAGTGGGGCACATTCACAGCCCTGGACCATTCCTCTCAATGCATTCTCTTACCTGCTAGCCTCACTTGTGTCCTGTCTGGCTAGAGCATAGTTTGCTAAAACCTGTTTTGCTACCTCAGTCAGACAATGGGAGAGCAGCAAGCCCACACTTATATAAATCCAACAAAAAGGACATAAAGTTCTGAGTTTCATCTGCATATTGGTGACACGGCAGACAGAAGCATCTCACTGGCTCTGGTAGTAGCGGTACATACACACTAAGCATGAGGAGAACAAAGATGGAACATAGTGGTTTCTTGTTGAGGAGCAGCAAATACTACTTTTGTACTTTTTGGAGAAGAAGAAACAAAAACATGGAAGGGGTGCCCCTGTCTACTCTGTTAAGTTACTTCAGGGCAAGTGAACAAAACCTTGTGGTCAGTGGTATGAGAGGTAGATTTAAGAAATGCAGCTTGAATGCTGTATCTGTTGACAAGAGATCATCCACCATAGATGATAATGCTAAAACTGTAGCCAAACCAGCCATGTCTAAAAACCAGAATGGAAGGATAATCTATATTATGAAAATGTGACCAGACTTATTTCAACATCATCTTCTCAATTACCACACCCTCAAACAGGAAGGCAGATCTCTCATCACTTCTTTTTACAAGCAGTGGAGGGCCATGGTCTAACTTCCAAACAGTTTCCTATACCATTAAGATTTCATTGGGCAAAAATGATGTATAGAAGGCAGGACAGTTAAAACCTCCTGTCTTGACTCAGCTCCACTTAATCATTTCAGATTCAAGCAATTCTTTAAAGAAAATGGATTGTAAATGCCTTGCAGGAACACTGAAACCAAGTTAAGACAAGTCAATTCGCTAGACTGCCCACCATCTAAACAATTCTGTTGGACAAGATTTTTTTGATGCCTTGGCAAATAATGGCTTCTTCACCTCTCTCTCTGTCATTGGGGGAAAGGTTAAAAATTCTCAATGCAGCAATCTGAGTTTTTGAGGTCTGTATTATTGGAACTCCAGCTTTCTCTCCTGCCACTTCTTAAGTCACAGGGCATCTGTAAACCACATATATAACCTGTGAGAATAATATGAAGGGAGGAGATATTACCAAAAGAGAACTCTTCAGGGCTATTTATCAGCAGAATCAAAGAGGTGAATGATTTTCCTTTTGTATCATGTAAGGAAAAACCTCTTTCTAGCATCTCAACCAGATTTAGACTCAGAAATCAAAGCATTTGAAAAAAAAAATCCTATTTCACCATGCATTGACTAGTCATATAAGATAATTTTTTCAAAATTGCCTGAACACTTAGGGCCAGCTTTTCAAAAAAAAAAAAAAAAGAAAAAGAAAAAAGGAGGCTCCTACAGAGGCAGATAGGTGTGTAATGGGGTTCTCAAAAGCACCTGAAGTCCTGTTGATTTTAATGTGAGTTAGGGGGCTATCTTAGACACCAGGGGCCTATTAACATCTTTAGTCTCCTACATACCATTAAAAATCTGGCCCTGAGTGCCTAAATTACTTTTGAAAATGGGATTTAGGCTCTTGGTCACTTAGGCATTTTTGAAATGTTATCCATAATCAATATTTGAAATACTCAGTGGTCCTTTTATTGCATTCTCTCAATGGGGAAAAAAGTTATATATAAATTGCCAAATTTACTTTGCTCCATGAACCTGCCACTTGCCACCTGCCTGACGCAATGGATTCCTTTAATTAATAATAATAATAATAATGAAAAAGTCCAAGAGTATCAGCTTAATGGTGTTAAGTATCAGAGGGGTAGCCGTGTTAGTCTGGTTCTGTAGAAGCAGCAAAGAATCCTGTGGCACCTTATAGACTAACAGACGTTTTGCAGCATGAGCTTTCGTGGGTGAATACTCACTTCTTCTTGCATCCGAAGAAATGGGTATTCACCCACGAAAACTCATGCTGCAAAACGTCTGTTAGTCTATAAGGTGCCACAGGATTCTTTGCAGCTTAATGGTGAGAAGTAACATTAAAAACAGGGCAAATGGTTTTAAATTGAGGATGTTCCAATAATAACACTAGTACTACTGTGTGTGGGGAAGAGACAAAAGTGATTCCTGACATTCAGTAGTAACCTCTGTTGTCAAATAAATAATGACACTGATACATGTGAAAGAGACCCCATCCAATGCTTGGCCTAGGCTTTACTTCTCCACCTTTAAAAGAAAAAAAATAAGAGAAGATCCTCAATGCTTCATCAGGAATGATAGAGAACTTTCAATTAAAAAAATGGGGAGGACATGTAGTCTCTTATATTGAACAAAGAACTAGAAATAAGAATGATTACTGGCTTAAATCAGGACTGAGCCAGAAACTCACTATTTGAACTCAGGACAAGTCTATGCTACAGGGTTAAGTTGACCTAAGATATACAGCTCCAGTTATGTGAATAATGTATCTGGAGTCGACATAACATAGGTTGACTCATTGTGGTGTCTACTCGACCCACTGTGATGGGTCAATGGGAGAAACTCTCCTGTCGACTTACCTTATGCTTCTTGTTCCAGTGGAGTACCGGAGCTGATAGGAGAGCAATCTGCAATCGATTTAGCAAGTCTTCACTAGGTCCGCTAAATCGACATTTGGTGGATCAACCGCTGCAGCGTCGATCCACAGTAAGTGTAGACATGCCCTGATACCTCAGTAAACCTCAAATATAAAAACTGCATTTGAGCTGTGCTTTCCTGGGAAACTAAACTTACAACAACAGACCTCTCTAGTTTTGCTTATTACATTGATTTTCATAATAAACATTCTAAGATTGTACCCAAATGCATTCATTATTAGTTTTAATTATTAAAAGAATTATTTATGTCTTGAAGGATGGGATGGCTCATAGGAATGCTAATATGGCATAAAACCTGTGGAGACAGAGCCTCTATATTGCAACTGCCAGTTTCAAGCTAATATATGTCTGTCCTCCTGTTACTGAAAGTTATACTCTCTGTTTAGAGGCCTATGCAAAATATTTTGGTGTCTTATTCCAGTTCCTAGTGTGTAGTGCTGGAGTCCACAGAACAAAATAGCAACACAATTGACTCTAATTCGCACACTCAATGGCCATTAAATCTCCAGTGCTATCAATCTGGCATCTTTCAAGAGGTATTATTTAAAATAATTCAGTAGTACTGCTGATTTTTGATCCATGCAGAAGTGGAAATCAATAGGCACCAAAGCATGTTTTCAGAATTGGGTCTTTTGTTGGCACTAAGAAATACAGCAATACGCTGGGTCAAAAGACAGCATTCAACAATGATGGAATGGAAAAAAAAAGGACTGAATGCCTGCATATATCCAGAAGAATAGCATATAGATGGAAAGGTTGTTTAAAGAATTCTACTATTTTCATGTCACCTAGAAATTTCCCACAAACATACAATATTTTATTATGTTGTTTAACATGTATAAATAACCACTAATTTTGAATAGATATAGATAGATAGAGATAGATAGGTATATCCAAGATTTTCAAAAATAGCTAGTGATTTTGGCTAACAAGGGGGAAAAAAAGTTTAATGATGTCCACAAATATTTTAATGGGTCTTGGCCACTGCCCAGCAACTCAGGCAGGTGGCTGAAGGCTTGGGTGAATGGCATCTGTGACCCATTGTCTAGTACAATTAAAACGTAGAAGAACTCTGACATGAATGGGATTTAGTCACAATATGTAGATCTGTTGAAGAAAAAAGTAGAATTATATTTATCCCTAATATGCAAAGAGAGCTGTTTGTGCCAAACAACATGAGTGTTTGAACAAGATACATTCAGATGTTGATGCATATGAATTACTTTGTATGTATTGCTTGATAGCATACCATTGCGCAGAGTTGTTAGCATCACTCTAGGCATGTTATGGATTTACTGTATTACATATAATGCAATTATTGATTTACATAAGTATTGCTATTTTTTCCCAAATGTAACAGATTTTAGCTTGAAAGGACTATAAACTGAGAGACTTGCTATAGTTTAAAATTGGCAGCTGGTCGGGAGATGAATGCCAAGCAAAGTGAGTGTACAGGAGGTTCCTGCTGTTTCTGCAGGGAAGCATCCCTGGGTGAGACATCTGCTGTTCAAACTTCACAACACATTGTATCAGGTGACAGTCAGTCCATACCTAATCCAAATTTCTTCCACTGTAAAATTTTCTGGCCAAGGGAAAATACATTTATACTCTGCATTATCTGTCAAAAATGGTCAAATCTTGTTAATTAACTTATCCATGTTTTACCAATTAATCTCTACTTTTCTTAGTATTGTCATTGCTGTATAGCAATAATTTATTTTTCCATACATGTTTTTAGTAGAAATGGCCTGAGGCGCAAAATCCAGATCTGAATCTGGATCTAAATGTCTTCAAATTCCAGGCCTGTTTGGATCTAGATTACTTTAGGGGATCCAGTTCCAGTTTTCATTTAATCACAGACTTCCTACACTCCGACTCAAGTGAATGTCTGCATGGTATCACCATTAAAAATGTTTCCGTGGAACATGTGTAGTCGTTGTAGGAGGTAGTTGGTGATACATTCTCCTCATTCTGGTGTGTTTTAGAAACACTTTTAGCATAAATCCTCTAGTGTGATTTGCACTTCACTTAATTTATAAATATATAGACAAGCCTCAGTCTGCACATCATAACCAGCAATGTTTTTGTATCATGCACCTCAAATGAGAAAATCTGTAAATCAGTTTGCTGTTGTCTCATCTGTTTTCTTTGTCCCTCTTGCTGCCCCTTCTGTTGTCTAAGGGGAAACTGTTCTTTTCCACATTCTTTCTTACAACTGCTACTGCTTGAGTGATGGACAGAGGGATACGTTTTAGGAGGAAGAAATGAAAACTGAAGCCCATAAGGGTCAGTGGGAAAATGTCCCCCAATAGAATGCTTTCTTAAGAACAAAATGACATCACTGCTGAATCCACTGAACAACAAAATCCACCTCCACTCTAACCACAACCATTTCCTTTAGAAATCCTTCAGCTCCCATTCTGCACCACAGCTAAACCACTTGTGCTTACCTCCAAGGCTTTCCTCAGCTCCAGCCAACATCTTTGCTTTCATCTTCTACTATCTGCCTAGTTTGCTCCACTGAGACCACAAGTTTGCTTGTGCCATTCTTCCATTCTTGCCTTCGAGCTATCTTCCCTGCCTCTGTTCTGTTTCTGGAACCTCTGCTCTTCCTGGGCCTACTTCAAATCCCTCCATAGCACATGTTCTTTCTGTGATTGCGAAAACATTCCACAAAGATATAAACCCAGATTCTCAGCTGGGCTAACTCAGAGTAGCTCCATTGACTTAAATGGTCCAGCTATTTAATGACCCTATTTAATTTAAACAATGAAAAGCCTGTGTCTCCATTTCCTCCCTCAGTGTACCATGTGTATGTTTTGTCTTGTGCAATTCCTTGAGGATAGAGCCTGTATCACTCTCTTGTCCCATATAGAGTTGAAAACATTGTTAGCCATTGACTAATGACAAAAAAATAATAGAAAAGGCTCCTCCCTTGGCTTTCTTCTCTGAGTGAGCTGTTCACAAAGTAAGAACTGGGTGTAAGGCCTGTTGAGAAAAGAATAAACCTTATGTGGCTCTGGGAGTAAGCTTTGAATTATGGCTTTGACAGAACTAGACTGGGTTAATATTGGGTTAACTGCCAAAAATTCGTCTATCACCACTAACCACCACAAGATCAGATATATTATTTTATAGCCCTTACTTGCACCTCTTATATACTGCATAGGATCAAAAGAACGACTTGCCTGTTGGTTGGTATATAAGAGTGTGGCGGGGAGGGGAGGTGCAAAAAGGAGATTTCCATCACAGCTGCTGCTCAATAGTTTGGGAATATTGAAGCTGGATAAGATTCCATTCTAAAGAAATTCCAGAGGATATAAAATTTGACATCATGTGTAAGCAACATGTTTATTTTTCACTTCTCTTTTCAGTTCCTCTCTTTCTTTCATTTCTGAGGAAATGAGTATTCCTCCAACTTCTCTATTTGGATTAAGCTTTCCCTAGGCTAGTGAGTTGGCTAGTGAGTGGGTCTTCTCTAGCTGTCATAGCTATGACTACAACTCATTTCATAAACAGCTACCTGTGTTACTGACATTTCTTCATCACTACCTTTGAATTAGGCATAAGTATTGGTTTCATATTAATGTTTCCTTCTTATAATCCTTGTACCCCTGTGAATATGATACTATGTGAGATGTATGGACTCATGGGGAATTAGTCAGCCTTTAGGTCCTTAGAAATGATCAACACACAAGTCATCTTTTCTTCAAAAGCTGATAGAAGTTGGTCCAATAAAATGTATTACTCACCCTTCTTGTCCCTCTAATTGTGGCCCTGTTCAGGCTCCAATTATGTGAGGACTATGGGGGCAGTTCTGTGGACAACCACTTGGTGGGGCCCAGCATTGGCTGACCGTTATTTACCCCAGGACTCCTCCAGTTCTGAACCCTGACATCTGGGAAAGAAACAGTCAAATCTCAGAGGTTTCCAATTGTATATATTTGATAATTAAACTAAATAACTAAGCAAAAAGAATAAACTAAAATTCACATAAGCAAATAAAATTCAAATAAAACGGGCTAATATCAAATCATCCAATTAATCTAATTATCAGGTTGATAAACATTTTCAAATAAACTGCCAATTCTTAACAAGATTTACTTAATTATTTGGGAAGGCAACAGTTTTGTTTAACTACGAGCTCTAGAAGTAAAGTAGTGTAGTTGTAGCCATGTCTGTCCCATGATATTAGAGAGTCAAGGTGGGTGAGGTAATTGTCAGTCTCAGTACCAATTGATATATTCATATTCCAGCTGGATGGCTGAACACAGGGAAGATCAAATCACTTCCAGGTTGAAGGCAATGTTGAGACTCCATCTCTGATACAGTTAAAGCAGACTGGCTATCACCTGATCATCTATAATTTACACGATATATTTCTCTCCCCCAAATTACAGGTAGCCAAAAGTCCAATATAATTCAAGACTATTTGGCTTGTCACATTAAAATATAAGAATTTAGGTGATGATAACATAATTTCTCAGGATTAAACATACAACTCCTAATTCATAACGTATGCATGTGTGATCTTTTAGCCAGTGAGGTTATTTAACCTTGGGCTGTTTTAGGTATTTGAGAAACTATTGTCCAGGCAAGTATCAGAGGGGTAGCCATGTTAGTCTGGATCTGTAAAAGCAACAAAGAATCCTGTGGCACCTTATAGACTAACAGACGTTTTGCAGCATGAGCTTTCGTGGGTGAATACCCACTTCTTCGGATGCAAGTCTTCTTGCATCCGAAGAAGTGGGTATTCACCCACGAAAGCTCATGCTGCAAAACGTCTGTTAGTCTATAAGGTGCCACAGGATTCTTTGTTGCTTTTATTGTCCAGGCAGTGATCTCAAATAAATTCTGTGTGTTTTATAAACACACTCACATAGTCACTCACACACTCACTAGCAGCCACCTATTAAGCAAACTAACCAACCACAAATGCAAGAATGCTAAGGTAGATGCATCATTCCTCTACTAAAAATTGGAAAAAATAAATCCAAGAGACTGATACTTCATGGGATGGTTATTGCAATTCTTGTGGTTTCATTCAGCTCCAGGAAGCTGATATATTCATAATACTGGATAGAACAAGTATGGATAAATTTTGGAAGAAATGAATGTAGTTTCCCCTAAATTTGTCATTATTGATGAGGGTGCAACAGTTCACAGGCCTACATTTTTTCAATCTGAAGAGAAGGTTATGGGCATTAACTACAGTTGTAGAAAATGATTAGGTTTGGCATAGATGTCAGGAAGGTCAAGCTTTCTTACAATTTTCTCCCCCTTTTCCCCTCAACCAATCCCCCCCCTCCACAACTTTTCCTGTTGTACACAGGGCATAGGGCTCTAATTATCATATGAATAATCCAGTTTCTGAATAACATACATTATTTACAACAAAAATCATGCCCCACAGTTGTTCTGTGCATACAACATAAAAAGTGCTATTGACTTTGAAGGTCTCTGTAAAAGTATAATGCATATATCAGTTGTTTATTTTTAAATGTCTTTTCACCATAGACTAAATAGTTTCAAACATTAATAATGGATATTTACCTAGAAAAAAATTACAGTCTAAGGAGTGTACTGCCTAGAGGATAATATTAATTAGTAATAATAGTCCGTAAGTTAGCATGTATTTTCAGAAACTATCTTCTTTTACGTATGTATGGAGAATACTAATTCCAGTAACCTTGTTCAAACTGGGCCACCTCCTTTGAGGCTTTGTAAATATCTAGATGTTAATCCTTTTTACCTATGCAGCTGAGAATTGGGAGTTGCACATGAGTATTGTAGGCTATGTCTAGCTTGCAAATAAAAGTTGTGTTCTTAACTCAAGCCAGCTAACCCACATTAGCTAACTTGGGTTAAAATAGCAGTGAAGACAAGGCAACTCAGCTTTTAACTTGCATTAGCAACTGGAGTTCAACTTCACGCACCCCTATGGGCTTTAACTCGAGTGGCGAACTGGAGTTAAAAACCAAGTCGCCATCTTTTCGCTATTTTAACCTGAGTCATCTAACATGGGTTAGCTAACCCAAGTTAAAAACACAGTATTTGCTGCAGTGTACACATACCTTTAGAGGAAAATATAGTTCCTGTGCACTGTGGTTTATAATCAAGCTGCAAAAATGTGTACTAGTCTGGAATATCAGGTCCAAAACTGGTAATGAACACCTTTAATATGAAAAGCCTGATTGTGGAAATCAGGTTTTGGTTTCATAAAATGGAAACTGGTTTTGCAAAACCTACCTAAGAAAAAATAATAATTTGAGGCTCACAAAATCTCATCATCCCCAAGCCTAATAATTCTTAGGTCTGATTTAAATCTATAAAAACAAGGAACTGTAGAGTTCAGGCTTCAAATCCAGCGGAAAGCTACTTTTTGTTGTTGTTGCTGCACACTACAAGGATCTCCAAACAGAGGGTTGCCTTGGATAAAATGTGTGCTGTAAAACCTCAGCACAATGAGGGTGAGTTAAGGATGAAATATCAGCCTTGATTCTGAATTTCCCTGGTTCATCCTTTTAAAAAGAGATTTCTATAGTTTAATATATTCTTGATTTAGTTGCCTTTTTCAGCATTCGCCACCTTGTTCGTGTTTTATGCAATGTCTGATAGCAAGTGTCAAGAGAAATTTAAAATTATAGTTCATTTACTCTGGTTAAACATAAGGAAGCAAAAGCAATTACCAGAGTAAAATGATGGAATTAAAGATTCTTCTTGCAGCCTAGTTAGGTATTTAGTGTTTGATGAGTGTTGCAAAAGATAAATCCATTTTTCATAGAGGGCCGTATCAATCTACCAATCATGAATGAAAGCCACTGAACATGATTTAGATATCAAATATATGGTTTGCAAACAAAAATCAATCTTTGGCTAGGGAAGTACAAAGTAGTTGACAATACAGTGTCCCTTTTTTGTTCCTCAGTAGAAGAATGCTTTTTTAAAAGTGATGAATAAGCCTTATACAACATTTTGAAAATTCTTACTAAAAGTATGCTTAAAGAAAGATTACATTTTAAAGAGATCCCTGCAGACGTTCTGCTGAAGATCTGATGTACATAATCCCATATATTCAGATTAAATGCATCCTTAACATGAGGATAAAATGTTAATTAGTTTTTAGTTTAATTACAGGCTTACTACATGCTAGAAGTTTAAATTTAATTGATTGGTAATTCAGTTTGACTGACCATAAAAATTGAACATATACTTATTGTTTTGGTGCCTAAATTAGTGTATGTGCATCTGTAATTTAATCCATGGTTTATACTGTACAGTACTTTATGCAGAAAGATACCTGTTTGATTATTAGATATAGCAAATTTTAATTCACATAAGACACATAAACCAGTTTTTTTTAGATGAATGACTTATAAATTCAATGATGTAACTGTTTTTACATCATTCCCTATAGTGATATTTAGGGCTAAATTGAGCCTATAGGTTCAGACTTAAGTATGGGGTGCCATGTACCTGGAAAAGCTTGGGGAAAAAATTGTGCCAAAATTCCTCTGTGCTAATCTCTTGATCTGGAGGTGAAGCCTTGTTCTGAGTGTGGCATACTTTCCACCAGCTCCTTTGGCTATGGTTCTGTCCACTTGCTTGCCCTGTTCTCCTTTCTTCATTTCAAGGGTCAAGCTGTGACTCTGACAGATTTTGTGCTATGCAAAGGGTGTGTGTGTGTGTGTGTGTGTGTGTGTGTGTGTGTGTGTGTGTGTGTGTGTGTGTGTGTGTGTGTGTGTGTGTGTGTGTGTGTGTGTGTGTGTGTGTGTGTGTGTGTGTGTGTGTGTGTGTGTGTGTGTGTGTGTGTGTGTGTGTGTGTGTGTGTGTGTGTGTGAGAGAGAGAGAGAGAGAGAAAATGAGAGAGAGACCTTATTCTCTTTACTCTGTGTAGTGTATTCCTCACCCCCCTCTGGTCAAGACAGGGAAGGTGCCAGAGCCATGGGTCTGCCCACTCTCTCTCCCTCCCTCCCTCCCTCCCCACTTGCCAACAAGGAGGATATTAGATGTGCCTCTGCTACCTCTCCCCTCTAAGCCTGTAGCAGTGGTACAATCTAGCTCTTAACAGAAGTGCAAGAGTCCTCAACTAGGACTTGACACGCTGTGGTCCATTTTCTTTTGGGATTTGCGTGTGTAAAGTTTTGGGTTATACTACTTTTGGCTTTTCAGTTTGTAAGGAAGAAAAGATTAAGTATAGGGTTCTTTTTGTGACAGTTGGAACAAATTCTTTTTCTCTCAAAATGCCACAGGAAGCTGGGCCCAAGTAAAAACACTTCTCAGGAGCCAGAGTTTTAGGAACAGCTGTACCCTAGTTTTTATGACCACTATATAGAAATTTTACGTGTGCTTTCCAAAATATATCTCTACATATAATTTATTTGTTGTTAGGAGTCAAGCCAATATGGAAACATTTTGGCTCAATTGAATTTTTTCAGCTTCCAAGGTTTTTAACGTTTCTAAACTTGTAGTTCAATACCATCTCAATTAAACATGTTCCTATTCTTTTTTATCATCCATATAGGGACACAATGCTGTTCTTATTGAATTCAATAGGACTTCTCAAGCCAATGAGGACTACTCAGGCATGAAAAAGGGTTTCTAAAATCCAGCCCTAAATATCTAAATGTCTCTGTTTATAGTCAGATGTAGTGGTAAAAACATATTGAAAGATCCTGACTATTTAGAAATATTTAGTTCCTGAATAGAGACCCAGTAATGCAAGTTCTGGTTGAAATTATATGCTGGCCAGATCCTCATTTGTATCAATCAGTATAACAATGTGGTTATGTTAATTTACACCACCTGAAGATCTGGACCTTTTTGTTTGTAATTACTAATTTGTATTACAGATAAGCAAAATTGTTGACAGTTCAAGTTAGTTTCTTATACAGAGTATTAAAAGTGGTTGTCAGATGCACAAGATAGGGGAATGCAACAGAGTTGAGGCATTAGAGGTTCTGAGTTATGTTTAAGTATTACATAGTGTTACTTATTATAAAAGTTATACCAATGCTTTAGAAAATGCTTCTGAGTCCTACCATCTGCTTGTATTATTGTTGTTCACAAGGTTTAGTATTTTTTTCTGGGGTCTAGCCAGCCCGCTTGTGTGTAATAATCTGGAGTCCTTTTATACTTTCGTCAGTAATTCACATTCTGTTGCAAAACCAGTAAAACTTTAAACAACTACTTCTCATGTTTAATTCATGTTGGGGTTATTCTCAGATGGTCTTAGAATGCACCCATTCACTACAACCTTCTTAAAATAGCCTTTGAATATACAAACTTACAGCTTCCTTCCCCATTTTCCCAGAAGGAATCTTGTACTGTATTTCCACTGCACACTATATATATATATAAAAACAGACCAGGGACTGCTAGGTGCAGCTGAACACCTATACTTCCCATTGACTTTGGAATCAGGCCAGTTACAAATGTACAGTTAAAGTGTATATTTTTAAAAACAAAGCTGTCCTTATTTTTTTGTTTAATTATATATAATACAACAAAATGTGATCCATTTGATTTGAGAGTTAGAATTGCTGATTTTCCTATCACATTCTATTTAAAGATTTTTAGTTAATTAAAATGCATTAAAAATTCAGGTCATTTGAGTTGCACTTTGGGTTACCCAACTAAACTTTTACTTCAAAAGTATCCAGTGAATTTTTATATTATCTCTAGGAATTGATCATACACAGCTCCCTCTAAATATTTGCTATTCAAGCTGGGTTGGTTAGTTGTGACTCGCCTAATAAGTCACATGACATTGTTTCTGCTCCCTGATTGATGGAATGTATAAGTGTTTTCTGCACAAACATTAGTGCCATGTGACTTGAAATTCAGGTTCCATGAAACTTCTTGCTGAAGGGCTTGTTTGTGTGGGAAAACTTATTTATATTTACAGAATATCTGTCAGGTGCTTCATGCGTTCATGGAAAGTAAATGCAAAAGGCACATGACCATGTCAAAGAGAATTCATTTAAAAATGTGAATGAATATTAATGGAAAATGTGTTGTAACGTTTACCCTCTTCTAGTAAAGAATATTGTTAACATTCTATTAAAAGGTCAAGCATTTATCAGAGACAGAAATAACTCTATCATACCAAAATACCTCAGTTTATTGTCTGAGGCTGTATCATATCCTGTTAAACTGAAAGTTCTGTTGCAACCTTAACAATAGTCCAGCTATTTCAGCATAATGATCCCTCAATCCTGCATGTTGGTCTCCATAGCTTTATCTTTGCTAGCTAACACATGGAAGCTAACATGTGGTAAAATTCTAGTGAAGAGAAGATAGTTGTAATTTTAACACGTTACCAGGTTGAGGTAAACACAAAGGTCCCCCCCAGTCTTTACCTTGACCTACTAGCCAGCGTAAAAATTATGAACTGCCTAGTGGATTTTACCATGGTAGTTACCATGTGTTAGCTAACACCAGTTAAGAACCCACCCTTTTCCCTAGTGTGGATGCACCCTGTGAGTGGATTATGGCAGGACTCCACTCATGTAGAGACATGTGTTGAACTGGGGCCTAAAGGGAGATTTTCAATAGGCACAAATGGCAGTGATGCACCGAGCTCCCATTGAAAGTGGATGAGTTAGGTGCTTAACTGCCATTTGTGCACTTAAAGTATCCCATTGAGTGTGTATGTACTCTCCATATAGAAAACTCCACTCCCATACAAGCAAGAGGTAACACTGTGAGGATGTCTAACACCCAATAGCTATGAATGAGCACAGTAATGAATTTTAAGTCCAGACAATGACATATACCTTTAAATGCTCAAAGATTTGCTCATAATTTTAGCCTCATGACTCCCATTGTCTTTAATGGAAGTTGGATGGCAAACTATACATACAAACTCTTTGAATATTTAGGAGACAGCATGGAGGTGTTATGTGTTTTTGCTGTGAAAACATATATATGAAAGTCAAGTTCAACAGTCCATGAAATGATGCACTAATCTCAAGAGTTCACATGCAATTTGGGGTATATTTTCTTCTCCATGCACAAGCAATTGTAAAGGTAATTGCCACCCTGAAAGTAAAGTAAACCCACAAAACACATATACTGTATCTGCAGCCCGAAATGTCTTGTGGTAAAATAGCTTTTCTCATTTTGCCTCAAAATGAAAACAATTTTTGCAAAATAACTTCTGGAGCATATCTTAACTTTTCCCATTTTATGTCCTCAGTGACTACTTTATGATGTTTGCTAGTAATATATAACTGTTAAGATACATATTGCTTGACTTTGTATGGTTTTCCTAGTCTGTTCCTTAATGTGTTTGTAGATTTTCAAGAAATAGTTTATTTGCAAGATTTATTATTTTGGTCAGCTTTCTCTGCCTAATATAATTAATTTTGTACAATAAATAAATAGACTCTCACTAACTATGGTGATGATAGTACTATGTCAGAGTAGATCAGACAGAGAAAAAAACAATTACATTGTCTATTCTATAGCACTTTTCATGAGAAGACCTAAAAACACTATAAAACCATTGCTCAAAAAAGGATCAGACATTAAAGTGGATCTAAAGAATATCCAGAGTTGCAATTCTGAGGAGTTTTAAAATAAGATTTAAAAAAAACCCCTCAAGATTATTTAGAGATTGACCTATGCCCTCATGTTTCAGGGCATAGGTCAATCGCTAACTAAAGTGTGTTAGGAAGAAGTTTTTCCTAGGGGCAAACTATTTTATAACTCCGTACTGCAGGATTTTTTGCACCTAGAATTGGCTGCTGTGAGAAACAGGATATTGGACTAGACTGAAGCCTGGTTTGTCCCAGTATGGCAATTCCTGTGTTTTTATTAACACTCAGAACATCCCTAAAAAGTAAGTCGATAATCCCATTTTAGAGATGGTTACAAGGAGCAAGGGATTAAGTGATTTGACAAAGGTCACTAACCAGCACTGGTTTGTAGTGGCTTTCTGACGAACAATAATTACCATTGCTACACCAGTGGCAGCAAAGATAGGAGACAAGACTCCTACAAACATAGGCAATTAATACTGGGATCTAACCTGGCTCAGAGATATCTTGTGGTTTAAAAAAAAAATGTCAGCAGCCACAATTACATTGATGATGGTAGGGCTCCTACCATCGGTGGAGCTACACCAATCTTTGCAACAGTGGGAAAACTTTGCTATAAAACACTAGTGTATGCAGGAGCCATATAAACTTGGTTAAAAAAGAATTAGAAGAAAAAGGGATCTGTTGCCGCCTTTGCACTCAGGCATCTACATTGATCACGACACAAGACAATACATCATGTATGAATGTATTACATTCAAAATCTATGTATGGTTGCAAAGTCAAGTACTTGAAAGTTACAAAATGCCAGATTTATAATTGTCCATTCCAACCTAATTCAACCCCCTTTTGCATCCAACCAGGCACTGAATGAGGCAGGGGTCCCATGGCAAAGTAAAATGGCATCAGATATATTAATATTACAGTTGGGGTTGGTTAATTTTTTGGTGATTTTTTTCTTAAAGAAAAAAGTATTTTTAATTAAACAAAAAAGGCTATTATCCCAGAAGGGAGAGGTGTGCTGCTAGTGCCATGTGCTGGGTCTCGGGGTGAGGGGGTGGTGGTGTTTCAGTTGGAGTCCAGGTCAGTTTTCTCTCTTTTGCCCCACCTCTTGAGGAGTTGGGGGAACTCCTGCTCCATCTATTGTTCCCATGGTAGGGGGTTGGGATGTTGGGGCCATGAGCTGAGGCCAGATGGAGGTTCCTTACAGCTGCCCAGGCTACTCCTAGGTCTTCCCAGCATCTGCTGCTGTTGCTTCAATGATTTGAGCTAGAATGTTCCGTGATTTTTGCAGGCTGCCCACATTTTCCTGATTCATGCCAGTGATTTTTAACACTTTACCACTCAGCTAAATCTGAATGGTATTTCATGGGACATAAAAAAGACTCTGCTATAGCCATGAGGGGTTTCTCACTGCTGAGTATCAAAGGCCTGCGGCAAAGAATGGAGGTGTTAATGCTTCTCAAAGAAAGTCATAAGAATTCTTTATAATGGCAAATGTTAGGCAACCTAAATATGGGCTGGTTACCAGCTGCCCCTATCCTCCTGATGTTACTAGACTTTGGATGTTACAGATATTTTTGTGTCTGATCCTCACATGATGTAAACTGATGTAACTCCATTGAAGTCAGTGGACTATGCTGAGATGCAGATGAGAATTTGGCCCATAACATATGGCATTGAAATTAGCAAAAGAGCAAGACCAATCACAATAAGAAAGGATCAAAGAGTAATCGTTAGTATGCCAAAATTTACAGAATAATTGTCATCTTCATATAGCATAGCAGGCCAGTGAAAGCTGGAAATGTTGAGAGGGTGTTGCTACCTGTGGGAAATTTTCTTAGGGAACATAAACAATGATGGGCTCAGACAGGCTGTTAGCCATTTGCCCCTTTTATGATTGGTTTCTGGGAAACTGGCTTGTCATCTCTCTCTTGATGCATCAGTGACAAAATGGTCTAAGAGGGACCTTGTGTTACAGGTAAAACGTATCATATTTGTTCATCGCTTCATGCAGACCTCTTGTGGCATTTCTTCTGTTTTCAATGTTTAGAGAGGGGCTGGTGGATAATGTTAAAATGATCTCAGAAGAGTGAATGATTTTTAACCAAATAGGAGGTTTTGGAAGAACTGGGCCAGCTCCCCAGCTGGTGTAAACTGGATGCTGGTTTATACCAGATGAGGATCTGACCCATCGTGTTTAGGCTTTTTAATGCAGCAGCAGGAAAAAGCAGAATTATCTGTCAATTGAGAATAATTCAAGTGGATGGATGACTCAGGACAATGCATCAGCCCTCTATAGCTATTACTAAGGCTCTTTCAGTCGATCATCTTTGAAAGGGTTAGAAACATGTTACTTTCACGTGAAGAGCTCTTGACTCTTAAGAGCCAAGAGCACTTCACATGAAATGTGAATGTCTGTTGAACATTTATTCTATTATTAAACCATTCTAGTCTATTACCAAACCAAATTGTAGCAGGTTTCTCCTCTAGTTCATGGCATTTCTAGATTCGAAAAGAAATGTGGTGTGATATTAGCACTCAGCTAATTATATTGCTCCTGTCTTAGTTTGCACTAGGCTTGTCACCTTGTATTTTCTTGTCTCATAAAATAGATCACACCATTCACCCAATACATCCATTATGGTGTAATGGGCGAACTCGGAAAAGGACAAATTAATGGTTTTGTTGGAACAATTAAAGTCTACCTCAGATTTTATTTTAAAAACATCAGTGTAATAGGCTATACTCTAGAAGCCAACAGTAACTCCTTTAAAACTCTTATAATCTACTGGGGGCTGTTTATGCTCAGCCATGATACAAAAAAAAGTTTTCAGTATACAAAAATTCCTACAAATACACACACATTTTGCTTTCTTGTGGTTGATTAGCTATTGCTTGCAGTAGGGAAAATGGGGAGGTGCATTACCTGAAAACACAGCTTCCAGTCATATTATGCCCTATAAATACAAGCAGGGCCGGCTCCAGGTTTTCTGCCCCCCCAAGCGGTGGGAAAAAAAAAAGCCAATTGGTGGCACTCAATCACGCCGCTCCATTCTTCGGCGGCACTTCGGCTGCAGCTCAAATTGGAAGAGAGGGACTGAGGAACCCACCGCCGAATTCCCTGCCAAAGACCCGGACATGCCACCCCAGTAGTGGATGGAATGCCACCCCTTTGTATTGGCCGTCCCAAGCACCTGCTTCCTTTGCTGGTGCCTGGAGCTGGCCCTGAATATATGTACCTTTTGGAACTGAGAAGTTGTAGAGTAGAACTGTAATGGTAATTGTTCTTCATTTTTGGTTTCAAAGATGTGGAACTGTTGATGACCCTAGTGCCCTTGTCTATAGTAGGATACTAGAATTTTTTTCTAAAGTTATCCACAGTTCTGCTGCTGGTTCAACCACGCTGGTGGAAGCAATAGTGGGAGGTCTAATGTACAGAAGGCAACAGTCACTGGACCATGTCTGCACGTGGGAATAGCTGGATTCAGCATTGCATGTAACTGTGTAATTGTACTGATGCTGACCCCTAAGTGTGAAGGAAGGCCAGCTGGAGTTTGTACTAATTGGGATTTATCCCAATTACAAGCTGGGAAAAACCTTGAGTAACTCACTTGGTGCAAACCCCTGAATGGCCTTGACTACACTTAGTGCAGCTATTCTGATTGCTGATCTGAAACTGCTCCCAAATGTGGACAAGCCCAAGCAGGGTGTCATGGGGCACTGCCCTTCAGCACACTCTTTTGTGGCCTCTTGACCATGTAGGTACATTGCACTCAGGGCCCACTCAGGTTCTTTCTACCATTTACCTTGACTAAATTGGATCAAGACATGTACCTCCTTCATGGAGTCTGATCTAGTAAGTCTTTCTGCCATGTGTAACTCACTTTATTTGCCCCAGGTCACCTTACTCTGTATCCATATAAGAGTCTGGTCAGATCTCCCAAACCAAGATTCCCCTACTCTCCTCTTTGGAGCTGGTCAGTGAGTTAACCACATGTAGGGCATCAATCAGCTTCTCCCTCAGTTGGAAACCTTTCCCATATAAGTCATCAGGCTCAAATGGTGCAGCAGGCAGCCTTCTCCTGCTGGTGTCAACCCCACTATGGTGGAGGAGGCAGCATTTATGCTGGTTCCCTTCTCCCAGCTCATCTCCAATTGGTCAGATAAGAGGAGAACCTTTCCTCACCCTCTCTGCAAGGCTTCTGGCCCCGGGTACTTAAAGACACAATGAAAGGATTTTCCTGCCAAGCACCACTTATTCCCAGGACCGCTTCCCCTCTACCATAAAATCTTAGGTTCTTATATATAGATCGGACCTTTCACAATTTTAAAGGGCCACACCAAGTGATGGGCTGGGCTGACTACTAGGCACCACTATCTTGAAAGGGGCAGACTACCCCACCACACCAATTAGAAAGCATAGCATAGCTGCTAAACATTTTTCATTTTGTTACCTCGTCTCCCTGCCCTCACCCACTCTGTCTGTTATGTCCATATCTTATCTGACACCCTCACAAGGGTAGGGACTGTTGCCTTTGTTGTTCTGTGTACAGCACCTAGCACAATGGGGCCCCAATCCTTGATTCCTAGGTGCTACTGTAATATAAATTAAGGAATGGTGCTTAAAACATGAATAGTGCATGGACCACTAGCAGTCTCTCTGTTGATATCCTCAGTGGAGTTGAAACAGTGATAGCAAAATAGGGAAGTTTTAGGAAGGAAAAAAACTTTATGAAGAGACAGCCTGAGTTCAAGCTAAAGATGGTTCCCGTGCTGCTGGAGCAGCAGGGTGATATCACAGTTACAGGGAAATGTTAACTTGAAACTGAGTCCAAGTCCCTGCTGTTACACTTGCATGGCAATGACAGATCCTTAGATGAAAAGGACGGATTCTGGCAGCTGGATGCACATGAGGTACTAAGTTAAAATAGCACATGACAGTATGCTGTAAACCTGGGTAACAAATCTTCCTATTGTCATGGTACCCTTGACATACAAATACAATGAGACTTATGCAGTGGTTTGGTTTTTTCTTTAAAAAAAATTGAATCAAACACTGTAAGCATATTCCCTAAAATGTATTATGGATTATGCAAGCAATGCGTAATGAAGCAAAATAGAATATAAGAGCTGTTATATTAAATCATTGTATAATATGTAATAGTTTCAAGCTACCGCATGTCACTCCACCATAACATTTGCAATGTAATGAAATGGTCCACAGTGATTAATATTCTTAAGTGCTTTCCTTTTTTCTCTAAAGTGCTTCCAGACAGAACAACAAGAAATATGCCACATTATCAGTGTTTGTGTGAAATCAGAGTGTCACAAACTCTATTGGTTTTACCTTCTATCTATAGATACATATTAATAAGTTTGATCTGTGTACTACAAACAAATTGGGGAATGCATCTTGGGACAAATCCTTAGCTGGTGTAAATGGATGCTGTTCCAGTGACTCTATTGGAATTATGGCCATTTGCACCAGCTGAAGCTATGGCCTCTTAACTTCAAAGTGAATTAAGGATGCTCCGTACCATTAGTGTTTTCTCTTTGTCGTTCAGATTTCTCCGGAGGCTCGGCTTTTGTTTTTGTTCACCTGTATATACATTTGTAGTTTTTTTTTAACGATTAAAATATATTATTTGAAGTAAAAGCACCAAACTAAACCTAGGGAAAATTTAATTTAAAAAGTTTATGTGACTTAAAGCATGGTAAGAGTGTAATACAATGGAGTATAGTGAAGTGGTTTAAAAGTCTCAAATTGTTTCAATGGTCATTTGCTCCTTTTGTAGTTGAGCTTTATGTAGGTTGTGTCCACAGGAGGAAAACTAGGACCTACAGTTTTTCATTAGTTCAACTCCACAAATTATGATTCTGAACAGAGTTAGATGAAAATATGGCAAAAAACACACCTGAGTCCTGCGTCCACTGACACCTCCACTGTTATTACTATTGATCCAGAGTAGCAGGTTTCAAGTTTAAGTCCAATTTTATAGTGAAGGTTCACTTCAGTCTATGATGGGTTCCACTGTGCTAGTCCCCTTAGAATGCAGAAATTATAATCTACCCCATGTCTCATATTTGTTGTTTTTCTTAAAGCCCCAGTTCCTGGACTCAAGTGAAAACATGCCTGAGTGCACCCTATAAACTCAGAAACCAACAGGCAAATAAAAAGAACCAAAATATATTACTTTTTTGAAAAAAATCTCATGAATGTTAAGCCAATCTCATTCCTGGGGTGAAGGGTGGAAATCTCACTGAATTGAGTTAGGGAAACTAAAGCTGCAAGGTAGATCAGGATTTGCTTTGGGTGCTGGGAGGCCATGGAGGAGGGTTTCTGAGAGGAAGTCTATACTTACGGTGGTGTGTCAAGGACAGATACTGCATGTCCAGCTTGCATGGGTATAAAAAGCAATGTAGATGGTGAGGCACTGTTTGGGCAAATAGAGAACGGACACACCAGAACTGTAGGGTATGAGCCCTGCGCAGCTCTCTGCACACCCAAGCAGGGCCTCCCATGTCTACATTGTTATTTTTAGCAGTGTAGAGGCCTACTGCGTCCCCACTGCTGGAGAGTTTCCCCACCATAGTGAAAGACTTAAACAGCTAGAAAAGGCTCTGGAAGAGGGGAGGCAGCAGGTTAAGTCTCTGGTAGTTGGGAGCTGCAGGATTCTTTCCTTGCTGCCTCCCCTCTGCCTGAGCCATTCACTGAAATGTGTAGATACATACTACAGTGCGGACACAGCCTGCCTTTCACGGCAACGTGTAGCTAGGCATATCCTATGTGCTGCATCAAATATAGGCAAGGCCTGAGTTGGACAGAAGTATGTCATCTAGGTGTTGGTTGCCCTGGGAGAGAGTATGTAGGTGACGTGATGAGCATAAATTATTCCAGTCAAGGCCTACAGTGAATTCTGCTCATGGATTTGCCTTTAAAGGAAAGTCAAATATGAAATTAATCAAATGGGCCAGCATGCCCAATCCCTTGACTGCTTTTGTAAATCTAGCCTGTAGTTGGCCAGAGGCAATGCAGACCTGAGGTTCCACTGCTAGCAAAATACTAACAGAGCCAACATTTGACTTGGAGGTTGATGTCAATCCTATCAGTTGTCTATTGCATTTTAGAGGTTCATGTGGGAGAAGACATTAGAGCATTGCTCTCCTACCATCAGGTGCAGTCAGGGGTTCGAAATGAGGACCACACCTCAGTCTGAGCTCAAATTAAAGACTTTTTTTATTTGTTGCCATTTAAAATAGAACATATGATTGATGGTATAGAGTGCTCTGGGACTATATATGAAGAAAGCTACAGAAATAATTATAAAGTATGGTCTTATCAGCAGGTAACAAAAACATTATCATCCCACAAGATTATTGCAGAAAGGCACAAAGTAATTTAATAGTACATTGAAGTAATTAAAAAAACCAACAAAACAAAACAAGAAAACAGGGAACTAAATCACCTAATCACAAAGCACTAAAGTGTGTGCAACAATGTCAGACTCAGCATTCATAATCATTAGTAGAACTGCCTCTGCATGTTCACTTTGGTGATACCATGTTCAGTGCATGAGAGTGTGACAGAGCAATGAATACAGCACAGTCAAAAGATGAAATGTAACCTGATTTTCATGCTCAGTCAGATCACTTTGTGGATATTGTGCCCAACGACCTTCCACCAAAAGGGAGAGAAGAAGATCTAAAATCAACTTTGCAATGGAATACATTTTATTTTCAATGACATAGCCATTAGGCCTCTCTCTTTTTCCTGGAGCTTTCAGAGATGTATCTTACTAGAATCTACTTTATGAGAAAACATAATCTTAGTCAAAAGAGTCCCAAACATTAAAATATTGCAATATAACCCTACACTATAAACATAAAAATTATAAGTAACATAAAATGAGGAAACAATAATATTACACTATAATTCATGTTTAAAACAAATATCTCAGATAATGATAACACAGATGTGACTATGCATGGTGAGCAAAGGACAAAGTGAGACCCAGACATAAACATCAGCAAACATATAAACTGACACATAGTCAAATTATACATCTGCACAGATATGTTTATTCATGCAGTATATTTTGTATCCTTGTATAGAAGCTGTAGCTTGTATTACATTTAATTACTTTCCCTGTGGCTTTATAATTGAATAGGATTTTTAATATGTAATTGGAGAAGGAAAGAGTTGATTCTTGAATGTAGCTAATAAATATTTGCCAAAACATTAGTCTTTTTAACCCTTATGACAGTTTCTAAATGAGGGTGACTTCTACTAGAAACTGTATGATAAAGCTCTGTCTACTTAAAGGGCCTTTCCTAGAGCCCATGGAAGTCAATGGAAGGAGTAGCAATGACTTCAGTAGTTTTGGATGAGGTCCAAAGTGAAGGTGGCTGCTAATCAAAGGCAACTTATAAAAGATGCATAGGGTATGCAGTTGTGTATAACATTTTTTCCTCTAGTTGTGATCAGATGTGTAGAGCTACAGAATAGTAGACCAATTTTAACAGCCAGTGGAAGGTTTGAAATGTTGTCACTGGTCAATAGTGTAGTATCTTAGTGGTGAGAAGACTGAGGAGGGAGTAAATAAGGAGGCATAGTCCTTGAATGGTGGAGATGTAGTGTATTCAATTTTTTTCGTCTGGACAGAAGGTTGCATATGTATGGGCAGTGGGCAGCTCTAGAATACAAGGCAAAGCCATTCTCTTTGTGTCTCACAGAAAGAACTCTACAATCTTTCGATAGTTGGCATGGTGTATTTGTGCAGGGTAGCATGGCATGGAAATCAGATCAATCAAACTTCAGTGTTTCAATGCCTTCCCCCCCAGTCTGAGGCCTCAACAAACACATTCAATGATGCAGTGAGTTCTCTTATACTCCACAAACCACAAGAAATTTGAAGAAGGATTTATGTCATTGCTCATTTCTCTTATATTCTGGGAACTATTAAGCATAGGCTTTGTTCTTCCTCTTAAAGTCACCTGTTAACACAGATGGGAGATACATGAACAGAATTAGGGGTGAATAGACTCCATATATTTATTTTTCCATTGTTGGCTATGGAAAAGAAGGAAATATACAGTACAGAACCAGGAAGCATTTCTACAATGCACAAGCCAGTAGTCTTTGATGCTAAGAATACTGGACCAAATTTGACCTATTGTAAGCATGTGGAATCCATTGGAGTCGATGGAGTTATTACCAGAGCTGAACATTGCCCATCATCACTCCTGACTTTGTGAAATATCCTAATTCTTCTCATAACATATCTTTTTGAGATTTCACCAGTCAGACTAAAACTGATGCTATGTATCACAACTGAGTTGCACTGAGTATAATGTGTCAAATTCAATGTATTTTAAGTGAGGAAGTTACCACACTTTGTAAGTGAAAGAGAGAGATTGGTAGACAAGAGATGCCCTGTCCTTAATGATGAAAGCATAGTGGTGCTTACTGCATATAGTATTAAGTTGGAATGAGCATACTGAATGGGTTGTGTGTGTATTTGGATAACACTATTGTATGTGGGCTCAAAAAATAAGGGTGGCAGGTGGATGACTGCTGTGAGGATCTGAGTACTATCTCTTTTATAAAGTTATGCGACCTAACTGGAAAATGACCGCAGCTTTATTTGATTGCAGCTTTATACCTCTATTGAGGTTTTTTAAAAGTGGCTAGTTGTTAAAAAGAAAACTATATTCAGTCAGCAAAACCCCCCATGTGTGGACGTGCTCCATCATTTGCACAGGCAGTTGTTATGACTGTACATGCAAATTGGGAATGCATGTGAAAACAGCTATTTAACTCAGAAGTAAGCTTTTGAATGTGCCGTGACCTGATTTGCATGCTAAACTGTGGGTGCACAGATGAGTTCATACTATTTGCATGCTTGAGTGGATCTTTGCTTTTTTTCTTCTGATTAGTTAGGTATCAGTACTGCAGTAATGTGAAGGTATACCTGTATGTAATTTTGTTCCAGCTAAAGACAAATATTAGTATTTCATTCATTTCTTCCCTCAAAGACCCAGTATTATTTCTTCTGCCCCTTCTTTTCTCAGAATATTCTTAACCATTCACACAAGACTTAGTTGGTTTCAGGAAGCAGATGCTGAGTCTTGGGAA
The DNA here is from genome assembly GCF_016161935.1 of Mauremys reevesii. Lineage (NCBI taxonomy): Eukaryota > Metazoa > Chordata > Testudines > Geoemydidae > Mauremys > Mauremys reevesii. Next base: position 55,234,884 of record NC_052626.1, read on the forward strand.
CATATTTTTTCCATCAGCAGCATCTGGATGTATAGCTGTCTTCCCTGGTGGTGAGGCTGGTGGCAGTACAACAGCCTTCAGGGCTAATATCAAGGGTCATGCTGCTCAGGGAATTGTTAAAAGTCTTCCTTATGAATTCTTTTTTTTTTGTTGACTTGCTTTTGATTTTAAGGAACCAGGTTCCACTACCTGTTAAACTAGATCATTTACAACAATTAGGTCAATTTCACAATAAAAGAAAGAAGCTCTCCAAGGACCAAATGTATTGTTTGGCTTGGTTTATTTAAGAATCTCTCTTACAAGCTAAAATGTAGGCCACTTGCAGGGTGGGTGCAAGGATGTTTCGCACCCTAGGCAAAACTTCCACCTTGAGCATCCCCCTCCCCAGCCCTGCGGCAGCCCTCCGCCCTAAGGCGTCCCCTCCACGGCAGCTCCCCCGCTCCGCCCTGAGGTGCCCTCCTCCGCGACAGCTCCCCCGGGCCTGGGGAGCCGTGCGGCAGCTCCCTGCCCCAGCTCACCTCTGCTCCACCTCCTCCCCGAGCACGTCATCGATGCTCCACTTCTCCCGCCTCCCAGGCTTGCAGCGCCAATCAGCTGTTTGACGCCACAAGCCTGGGAGGGAGAGAGGCAGAGCGGGTCGGCGTGCTCAGGGGAGGAGGTGGAGCAGAGTTGAGCTGGGGCGGGGAGTTCCCCTGTGTGCCACGCCCCCCTTACTTGCTGCAGGCGGCCCTCCCCGCGTCTGCCTGCCCCAAGTCCCTCCACCTAAATGCCGACGATGACTGGGGCGGCCAAAGATCCGGCCGCTGCAGTCACCGCCGAAGGACCCGATATGCTGCCCCCCACATGCTAGCACCCTAGGCGATTGCCTAGGTCTCCTAATGGGTTGCACCAGCCCTGGCCACTTGTACTCCATGGGCCTAGTTCTGCAGTCGTTTGCACACACAACTCCCACTGATTTCTGCAAACATTAGGGGCCAAATTCAGCTGTGACAGAAACGTCAATTGTTTTTGTGATGAAAGTGGTAAAATACTGAACATTAGCATTTGTTAACAATAAAGAATAGTGAACAGAGCTGGTCAAAATATTTGTACAGTTTTTTAAACATGAAAAATGGCCTTTTTTCAAAATGAAAATAATTGAGGAACATTTTAGCTTTCAAATTTTTCCATTTTTTTACCTTTCACTAAAAACTGAAACAAAAAGTTTCTTGGTTTTCTGATTTTTATTTTATTCTCTCCCTCTCTTCTTCCTATCTTCCCCTTTTCCAGTAGTAAGATGAAAAAACAAAATATGGGAAAAGGGGAGTAACGGGAAAAAACAAACAACATTCTGTGAAAAAATACCTCTAATTTTTATCAGCTCTATTAATAATGATTATTTCTATAGTATCAGACCTGTGCATGGAGCTTTACAAAACAGTTAGGAAGATGCAAGCTATCCCCCACAGAAGTTTGTCTCAACTGACTTGATTTTGTATTCAGTGCTTGTTCAAAACTAGCGTAACCTAATCATTCATAGTGATGGAGAGAGGAGGGATTGTGGTAAGAAAAGAAAGGTGTAAGATAAAGTTGGCCTCCTGCTTTATCCTACAGCCTCTTGTTAGTGGCTTTCCTGCTGCATCCCTTCTCTCCTGTCAAAACATTGTGCACACATACTGGCTGTCAAATTCTGCTTTCAATACACAGGTGGAAAGCATCAAATGATTTACTCCAGATTTTATACCTGTGTAACTAACAGCAAAATTTGGCGTAAAGAATGCTGGTTACACTACTTTAATACTTTTAATACTTGATGGGCACTGGTGTCGCTGCGGAATTTGATCAAGAGATTTCCAGATGAGTTGTATACCCTTACTCCAGGCTAAATTTGGCTTTGACCCTTCAGGAATGAACCCTATTTTTATAAACCATCATACACACACACATTCGGCTATAAAAAGGGATATTCATCCCTGCTTGGAACTAAAGTGTTACGCCAGTAAGTCACTATATTTTCATGCACACATTATTCATCCAAACAGGGAAATTATTACACTAAAAGATGCTGTGCAACCAAATTACTAATTTTTCCTTTAATATTTTGGCCTAGATATTAGTTCTATCAGTATTAAAAGCCAAGAAAGCAATCGGATTTTCAGACACCTGAGAATTCCTCTGCCATGGGGGAACTCTCGGCTTTCACAGCACTTGCATATTAGGAACTGAGGAAACTTTTGGGATGGGGGAGCCTATACAGGAAGGATGGGCTCCACCTAAACCAAAGTGGATCCAGACTGCTGGCACTTAACATTAAAAAGGTTGTAGAGCCGTTTTTAAACTAAGAGATGGGGAAAGCCGATTGCTGCAGAGGAACACTTGGATCAGACAGAGACTTCTCTTAGAGGAGAGTCTATTGATAGAGATTCTCTAGGTTTTAGTCAGGAGGAGAGGATGGAAGAGGATAAAGTATGGGCCAGATCAGACGGGAAACATTCACATAAAAAAGAATCTGACACATCAGAAAAGGGCAGACAAATAAACAGTGACAAGTTTTTAAAGTGCTTGTACACAAATGCTAGAAGTCTAAATAATAAGATGGGTGAACCAGAGCGCCTTGTGTTAAAGGAGGGTATTGATATAATAGGCATCACAGAAACCTGGTGGAGTGAGGACAATCAATGGTACACAATCATTCCGGGGTACAAATTATATTAGAAGGATAGAATAGGTCATGCTGGAGGGGGGGAGAACTGCGGGGGGTGGGGGGGAGTGGCACTATATGTGAAAGAAAATGTAGAATCAAATGAAGTAAAAATCTTAAATGAATCCACATGTTCCATAGAATCTCTATGGATAGTAATTCCATGCTCTAATAAATATATAACAGTAGGGATCTATTATCGACCACCTGACCAGGACAGTGATAGTGATGATGAAATGCTAAAGGAGATTAGAGAGGCTATCAAAATAAAGAACTCAATAATAGTGGGGGATTTCAATTATCCCCATATTGACTGTGTACATGTCACCTCAGGATGAAATGCAGAGACAAAATTTCTCGATACTTTAAATGACTGCTTCTTGGAGCAGCTGGTACGGAACCCACCAGAGGAGAGGCAATTCTCGATTTAGTCCTGAGTGGAGTGCAGGATCTGGTCCAAGAGGTAACTATAACAGGACCGCTTGGAAATAGTGACCATAATATAATATTTAACATTCCTGTGGTGGGAAGAACACTTCAACAGCCCAACACTGTGACATTTAATTTCAGAAAGGGGAACTATGCAAAAATGAGGAGGTTAATTAAACAGAAATTAAAAGGTACAGTGACTAGAGTGAAATCCCTGCAAGCTGCATGGACACTTTTCAAAGACACCAATAGAGGCCCAACTTAAATGTATACCCCAAATTAAAAAACACAGTAAAAGAACTAAAAAAGAGCCACCATGGCTGAACAAACATGTAAAAGAAGCAGTGAGAGATAAAAAGATATCTTTTAAAAAGTGAACGTCAAATCCTTGCAAGGTAAATAGAAAGGAGCATAAACACTGCCAAATTAAATGTAAAAATGTAATAAGAAAAGCCAAAAAGGAGTTTGAAAAACAGCTAGCCAAAAACTCAAAAGGTAATAACAAAATGTTTTTTAAGTACATCAGAAGCAGGAAGCCTGCTAAAAACCAGTAGGGACCCTGGACGATCGAGATACAAAAGGTAAAGATGATAAAGTCATTCCGGAGAAACTAAATGAATTATTTGCTTCAGTCTTCATGGCTGAAGATGTTAGGGAGATTCCCAAACCTGAGCCGTCCTTCGTAGGTGACAAATCTGAGGAATTGTCACAGATTGAAGTGTCACTAGAGGAGGTTTTGGAATTAATTGATAAACTTAACAGTAACAAGTCACCGGGACCAGATGGCATTCACCCAAGAGATCTGAAAGAACTCAAATGTGAAATTGCGGAAGTATTAACTATGGTTTGTAACCCGTCCTTTAAATCAGCTTCTATACCCAATGACTTGAAGATAGCTAATATAACGCCAGTATTTGAAAAGGGCTCTAGAAGTGATCCTGACAATTACAGACCGGTAAGTCTAACACCAGTTTTGGGCAAGTTAGATGAAACAATAGTAAAGAATAAAATTGTCAGACACATAGAAGAACATAAATTGTTGGGCAAAAGTCAACATGGTTTCTGTAAAGGGAAATCATGTCTTACTAATCTACTAGAGTTCTTTGAAGGGGTCAACAAACATGTGGACAAGGGGGATCCAGTGGTCATAGTGTACTTAGATTTCCAGAAAGCCTTTGACAAGGTCCCTCACCAAAGACTTTTATGTAAATTAAGTTGTCATGGGATAAGAGGGAAGATCCTTTCATGAACTGAGAACTTGTTAAAAGACAGGGAACAAAGGGTAGGAATAAATGGTAAATTTTCAGAATGGAGAGGGGTAACTAGCGGTGTTCCCCAAGGGTCAGTCCTAGGACCAATCCTATTCAACTTATTCATAAATGATCTGGAGAAAGGGATAAACAGTGAGGTGGCAAAGTTTGCAGCTGATATTAAACTGCTCAAGATAGTTAAGACCAAAGCAGACTGTGAAGAACTTCAAAAAGATCTCACAAAACTAAGTGATTGGGCAACAAAAAAGCAAATGAAATTTAATGTGGATAAATGTAAAGTAATGCAGATTGGAAAAAATAACCCCAACTATGCATACAATATGATGGGGGCTAATTTAGCTACAATTAATCAGGAAAGAGATCTTGGAGTCATTGTGGATAGTTCTCTGAAGATGTCCATGCAGTGTGCAGCGGCAGTCAAAAAAGCAAACAGGATGTTAGGAATCATTTAAAAAGGGATAGACAATAAGATGGAGAATATCTTATTGCCCTTATATAAATCCATGGTACGCCCACATCTTGAATACTACGTATAGATGTGGTCTCCTCATCTCAAAAAAAGATATACTGGCATTAGAAAAGGTTCAGAGAAGGGCAACTAAAATGATTAGGGGTTTGGAATGGGTCCCATTTGAGGAGAGATTAAAGAGGCTAGGACTTTTCAGCTTGGAAAAGAGGAGACTAAGGGGGGGATATGGTAAAGGTATATAAAATCATGAGTGGTGTGGAGAAAGTGAATAAGGACAAGTTATTACTTGTTCCCATAATATAAGAACATGGGGCCACCAAATGAAATTAATGGGCAGCAGATTTAAAACAAATAAAAGGAAGTTCTTCTTCACACAGCGCACAGTCAACCTATGGAACTCCTTGCCTGAGGAGGTTGTGAAGGCTAGGACTATAACAGGGTTTAAAAGAGAACTAGATAAATTTATGGAGGTTAAGTCCATTAATGGCTATTAGCCAGGATGGGTAAGGAATGGTGTCCCTAACCTCCGTTTGTCAGAGGGTGGAGATGGATGGCAGGAGAGAGATCACTTATGTTAACACCGCACCAGACACTAGAAGGCACTCTGGAGGTGACAGACACAATGACACAGCCCCTGCAACACCCTCTCTTTCTCTGCCCCTGGTGCAGGAGACAGAGAGAGGGCATAGCCAGAGCATGGCCCACTCCAGAAATCCTCACTTGGCATATGGTCCCTGCAGGAGTGTTGCTAGCTGGCCTAGATAAAAACAGCCCCAAGATTGGCAATTTATTAAATTGCAGGGCATTTGTTGCCCAACACCAGTTCTGATAGCATCTATGTTCCAATATATGTGACATGTTGTTTGTAACCATATCTGTGGATATTTATGTTATCTACTATGAGCATCATCAGCAATGTGCATCTAAGATGAATGGTGTGATAAATCCTCAAAAAACATAAGCTTCTTTAAATGGCCCCATTTTAATTTTCAATTTTGAATCTGGATTTAAAGATATAACCGTAGCAGTATATCAGGTTGTGTGTCCTGGATCCCCATGGTTTAGGCCTCTGCCCCAGCTGAGTTAGCAATCAATTGCTTTTACAGTATTCGAAAAAAAGAAGGCAAATATTGGGCTAAATTCATCCCTGATACAACAGAATGATGTCAGTGATGTTACATCAGGGATGAAATTAGACTATTTTTCAGAAATAAATGAAGCTTCCTCAGTGTTACGATTCCCTCTGTGTTTATTGCCTACTTTGGTACACTGAAGTCCTTGTTGGAAGGCAAATTAATAACATGGTTCTGAAGTTTCAGTATCTTTGACACTTATAATAAAATATAATATGTAATATTATTTATTAACTTGTATCCTGGTAGTACATAAAGGAAACAACCCATGTTAGGGGCTAATTATTTGAGGTACAGTACAAACATAGAATAGAAGATTCCTGGGTAAAGAATGGTGTCCCTAGACTCTGTTTGTCAGAGGGTGGAGATGGATGGCAGGAGAGAGATCACTTGATCATTACCTGTTAGGTTCACTCCCTCTGGGGCATCTGGCATTCGCCACTGTCGGTAGACAGGATACTGGGCTAGATGGACCTTTGGTCTGACCCGGTACGGCCGTTCTTATGTTCTTAAGACCCTGTCCCAAAGAGCATACAAATGCATCACTTTGTGTTCAGAGTATGGAGTATTCAAGAGTAAAAATATCATGGCCAAATTCAGTTCTCTAACACTGGTGTAAGCTGGGAGTAACTCCACTGAAGTCAGTAGAATAATTCTGGGTTTACACCAGTATAACTGAGATCAGATTAGGCCCCAGAAGTTTAAATTTCCTTAATTAAAAAAAAGGGTTTATACAGGGTCTTCTTTTCCCTTTGTTTCACTCAATATAAAAATCTCACTGTATTAGAGAAACCTCAGATTCAATGTTCAGTTTTATCCAACTGTTTTCTGTTGTATAGTATCCTTGTAGATGATGAGCTATTCTATAACCTTATGTAGTTCAAATATAAAAGTTTCCTTAGCAAAAACAATCCATTTTCTGTGCAGGAAGACAGATAATTCTCCGATCTGAGAAATTAACCTAACCTACCTGCAGTGAAGCAGAAGTGTGAACATCTATAGTGGGGGTAAGCTATGAAGTGGAAATAATCTTTAAGTGGCTTTTTGGAGCAATTGTATCATGTTGCCAAGTTTCTGTAAGACTCTGCTGTATTAATATTATTTGATTAATTGCTATGTAATGGATTAAGATTGCCACCCCTAGTATGAGGTTATAGTTATAAAAATACTGTTTTATCATTGACAATAATTTTACTTTATACTGATAACACACACTAGAAAGTTACTTAGGTGAACATTATTGTAATATTATTACCATTGACACGCTGTCCTTTCACAGTATGCAATGCATTCACAATTGGGGACTATATCTTGCATTTGTGATCCAACAGTTTTTTTCTCATCTGTCTAATTTTTGTGACTTCAGTGTATTCATTATGATGAGATCCAAAAAATGGAATGTCTCTGAATTGCATGTGATATTTAACACAAGAATGGACAAAGAGCTAGGCAAGATGGTGTTGGAGCAATCCCGTACAAGCAAGGGAGGGACTAGATGAACTAAAAAGTTTGTTCTATCAATAATTTACATGAATCTGCAAATCAGCTGGTTTATGAATGAGGGCATCTCCATATGAGATGGGATACTTGAAGCTTTTTGATCATGCAAACTACTGACAGAGAGATTGTCTCATGGATGCCACCTATTCATGATTGCAAACTGAGGAAGAGGTTGGATTGCACAATTACAGAGCATTCCTATGACAACTACAGCATTATGTAGAAAAGTAATACTAGGAAAGCATTTAATGCATTTTTAGCTTCTTTTAATACAATTTAACAGCTGGGGAAAAAAGGAGAGGTATCACCATGTGATCAGCCAGAGCTCCATGGAGCACTTTTAGCAAGCCTCTGATATAATAGAACTTGTGGTCTATGCATTTATGCTCCAAAGGGGGCATTTTTTCAGATACACATATTTGTTAGATTGTGGCTTGATTCTTCTTTCACTGAAGTCAATGATTAAGCCCCTACTGACTTCAGGTGATCTGGATCAAGCCCCAAATCTGCATGCCAGACTCTTACAAAATGGTTTTTTTTGTTTGTTTGTTTTGTAAACCAGGTGTTCTTCAGGCTTTGGTGCAGTACAAAGATCCATCCTCCAATCCTGTGGATTTGTTTGAAATTTGAAACTTTATTTTGTGGGGTATCTGTCCATTTAAGGAAAAATCCTTTGGGGTTTAATAAGGATTAGATCTATAAAGTTTTATGTACATTTTTCTATAAACTGATAGAATGTAATATCCACATTAAAAAAAATCCTACAGAATTATATAGAAGGGATATGCTTTCCGTTACATCTATAGGGAAGTCTAAAAATATAAATAAGTACTAACATTTTCTAATAAATTCTATATGTCTTTTCTATAAAGGTTTGTTAAACAGTTTGTTTTAGTTTTTATTCTAATATTGTAATGCCAGAAAGAATCTCAATTCCTGAAAAAAGTTGAGAACTAGATTTTTAACCTTAGAAGAGGATCACATTTGAAAAGTTTGCAGAAATGTTATACTGAATCTTGTTAGCCCTAGTTGGGTGTTCCTAACAGAACTGTATTTTATCATTGCGATTAAAATATCCTTTGACTTAATGCTATATCTTTCTTTTCAGTCACAAGTTGGATAGCCCTCCCCTGCCTCCCGCCCCAATGATTTTCCTTCTTGACTACTGGGTCAAACATACTATTTGAGAAAAGTACTATTTTTAGGTAATAATCCCCACTCAGGATGACACCAAGCCTAAATTGCAAAATGCTTGTGTTAAAATAATAGAAACAACGGTTTTAAAAAAAAAAGAGAAAAAATGTGAAAAATATGAATAAAAACACAATAAAATAGCAAAGAAGCTAAATGTTTAGCCATCCAAACCCCAAGTATTTTATATATTATGCACTTCATTTCAAGTAAATTATATGAAGAAGGCTACCATGGTTTCAATTCCCTTTGTGTTATTGGATATTAGGGGGCACAGAAATAGAGCTCATAAAGTATTTTCATTAATGAGCTCTCCTTCCTGTATCCTTCACCTTTCTGTTATTCTTCACCAGAACACCCAATTCATGTTTTAAAAAAATAGACTAACAAGAATCAAAAGCTATACAACACAGATGCTACTCCAGCCATCAGAATCAGGTCAGTTTTTAACTTCATTAAATTGCTGTCATATGGTGTCTGCTGACATGCATCAGACTTTGGAGAGTCTTACTCATCAGGTATTCTCTAAGATTGTTAACAAGAACAGCAACTCTCATTAGGGGTCCCCAAAAATCAGTTAATTAAGGGACAAAGGTTGCTCAGATTGTGACAATTACACCTGTAGGTTCCTGTAGTAACACCAAAATATCTAACTAACGTATGTTTGGTTGCTTAGTACAAGAAATAAAGAGCTAGTCCATTAAAAAAATGAGAGGCAGAAACTGTCAACCATTTGAAAAGCTTTACGAAAATGATCATCCAATTAGTGGCTATGATCAAATCAAGCATGAACTCTCTCTGGATGGCTCCATAATTTTCCTTCTTGCATGGTGTAATTTCATATAGCTCAAATGAACTCGTGAGAGGTAATTCAGTTCCAAACAGTTTTCTCATCACTGCTAATTATACTAATACATTGAAATGCCTCGTACAAAATGCATGAGCCCTTTAAGCCACCTCATTAATGTGATATAATTTTTGCCAGAATATATATCAAACCTATTATCACCACAGGTTTTCTTTAGCATTTTTTTTCAAAATGTCCATCAAAAAGCTTGAAAAAGTAGATTTCTTTGGTCTGGTCTCCTCATAATTAACTGTTTCTTTGAACTGTGGTTGTCTATTGTGGTATTTTTCTTTAAACAGTACTAGCAGTATGCAGTATGATAGGGGTATCCCTCATACCCACAGGTTTTTCCCCTCGAGTATTTGATTCCTCAAATCTTTTTTCCAGTTGTAGCTGATTCTTTAAATGGCAAATGGTGCATGCAATAATGTGCAAAAATGAGTTATACAAACTGAAAGCAGGGGTGTAAAAAGAAGCATCATCTGAGACTAAAATAAAGACAGATTTTATGGTATTTATGTCAGTTAATTTAACTGCTGGTAGGGGCTTTTGTTGAAACATGAGTTAGTTCCAGTGTTTAACCTTGCAGCATTAATTTATGCTTTATGGCATGAGTACTTCATCACTCCCTCCTTGGGAAGACAGTTATCTCATTAGCTAGAATTTAATGAAATGCAAGGATACACTTCTTAATTTCAAAGATTACTATTACACAAATCAGGTGTAAATCTCAGACTGGCTGTCCCTTCTCTTTGCCTGTTTAAAAAAATAGGTTCATTTTGAAATCATATCGCAGAAATTCATTTGGTGGGATAAATTTCACTACTGCTATTCAAAAGGCATTTCTCATCTGTAAAAGTTGGTTTAACTTTGTATGCCATGATACGGGTGACATTTAAGATCTGCATAAAGTTTGAGGTTTATAACACATCATTACTACTATGATCAATTAAAAAAATATATAGTGTTGATTTTGCTGAGGGATTTTCTTGCACAAGGAGTACTGAATGGGACTCAATTTCTTATAGATCTACAGCACATATATGCAAATTCCACAGTACTGATAACTGACTAGGATATTTTACTGTTTTAGCATTTCACATTAATAGTAAAAGAAGCTTAACTGTAGAATCTGGACAGTTACTGGAATTTGGACAATGTTAAATAACTCACAAATATATATTTTTTAAAAAAATCTATACCCTATAAAAACATACATCATATGTGAGGTGAAATCTGGGCCACACTGAAAGGAATGTTTAAACTCTTGTTGGGGCCAAGATTTCACCTCAGGATATTTTTTTTATATATTGGGGGGCCGGTGAGACTTGAAACTGATATGTAAATATGTATATATTTCTGTATATAAAGACTCAGTGCAAAATATTAATAGGCAGAAAATTCCTATCTATGTTGTATTGTATTGGTGCTTATCACCATATTATACTCCGTAGTATACCTTCAAGGACCTTACTTTCTACCAGTTCAAGTTGTGTGGGATACAAAATTAAGGCTGTAGTGAATGCAGGCTGGTCAAAAATGAAGTTGCTATGCAATTTTTTCCATAGCCCTTAAGTTTATTGTTATCATGAATTAATTTTACTTTAGTTACTGACACACCAATCCTATAATTCACTGCATGTGCATGCAGCACTGTGTACTACTGTGCCTGTATGCAGTAATGCCAAGATTCAGGGACTTCATGATAAGTGTTTTGCCTGTGAAGGATGCTGATAATAAATTCTTGTTAATAATAGCAAACATAGTTTCCTTCACATTGGTATCAAAAGAGGGAAGTCTATCAAAACGTTCTGGTATCATATAATGTTGATGGCATTCCCTCATAATGAAGTATATGATAAGTGCATATTAAGATCTGGAAAAATATTTTTTTACATTAATAAAGAGCAAACCCAATATTTCACACCTATAATAATGCATTACAAATTATGTCCCAAATTTTCAAAGATTGTTAGACACCATTATGGTCAAACGGGCACTTTGTTCAGTTTTAAGTGGAGAATGGGCTGATAAGTAATTTTCAAGATGGGGTGCTGGGTCGTCTTTGTGCCTACAGATTGCCTTGAGTGTATAAGGTACATTTTCAAACTGAATGTCCTGGTGAGGAGGGATAACATCCTATGTGGTTTTGTGTTGTTCTTTTCACTAATGCATGGAGCACTTATACTCAGCAATTAAATTATTTGTATTTGTAGTACACAGTAACCAGAGCTGGTTGTCTACAGTAGTCTGCATTTCCATGATCTCCCCCAGCAGTCCAGAGTCTTGCCTTCCACAATGGAGGATGACTTTTGGTCTCTGCAGCCACACTCCATGTTCTTACACAACAGCTGTTCTACTCCAGTACCTAAAAGTTAGGCATTGGCAGGGCATGTCTAAGTCATGTAATTAGGTGCAGGTTGACTCAGAAGCCAAGAGAGTGCATGCAGGGCAGGCTGGTTTTAGACAACCTTGGAGATGTCCTGCTGAAGGAAAAACACAGTTAATCAAATAATCACAAAACAGCTGGTTGTGATGTCAAGTAGCATTCTGATCTAGGTACTGGCCCAGGAGATGTGCAGAGACTTCAGTGTAGAAGTCTGTGCTGTGGCCAGGGCCTCGATTGCAGTATTCATGAAGGCAGCTGTCCCATGCTGATTCAAGATATTCATGCAGACCACTCTTATAAACCTGGGGGCATCCAGCTGCTTTTTGCCTCCTACTGCATATTCCTGTTTAAGTACCTTCAGAACCTTGCTATAACATCATCACATTTTCCTTCCCTGGAATCAAGCCCTCTTGAGATGGAGTGCTGGGTGTTGGCTCTAGCCTGTCCAGCTGGTTCTGCAGGGTCAGATGTCACATGTGCTGGACTGAGATGGCACTTTGCCTTGAAGAATTGATGTGGAAGAGGTGACGTTTTTCCCCTCTCTCTACCCCTTCCTCCCCATCTTTTGGCTCAGATGTGTCTAGCTCATCCATCTGCCTTCAAGAGAAGTTTATTTTCTGTTTGGGCCATTTCCACTGCTGACAGCAAAAGAGAACATCCTGATAAGGGTGTCAGACTGTATATCAGAACAAGGTATGTTTAGGCGGTTTTCACTGCACAGAAACTCTTTCTGATCATTTCAGCTCTGTGTAACCAGGCAAATGCTTTGGGTGTGGCCACACAATAATCACTGCCAATTTTCAGAAAAGATAGAGGACTCTCTTTTTAAAAAAAATTCCTGATCAGGGTTTGGTGTGTATACCCCCGAGTGCCTACAATCAGATTTATGTGCCATTGAAGTGGCTTTGAAATTTTTTGACACTCTATATGGGAATTGCTTCAGCACTGAAATGCTGAACCTCTGGGTGGAAAGCAGCCCAGATGGGAAAATGGGGCACAGCAACCATCTTGTCCTCCTTTAAGTCCCTCCTCAAAACTCACTGCAATGCATACAGTAAATTGCAAGGCGACAATAGCCAGTCAGGTATCTAGCTCTGATCGTTACTGATGACTGGCTAAGAATTATGTACTTCCAAAAGAAAGGATGGTCTAGTGGATAGGGCACTAGCTCAGCACTTGGGAGACCACCTCAGTTTAAGTCCCTGCTCTGCTGTAGACATTCAGTGTGACCTTGGGCAAGTTACTTAGCCACTCTGTGCATCAGTTCCCCATCTGTAAAATGGGGACAATAGTTCTTCCCTATTGTGAGGGCAAATACATTAAAGATTGGGAGGTGCTCAGATACTATGGTAATGGGGGCCATATAAGCCCCTAAAATAGATAGAATATATTTATTTGTTATACAGTTTCCCCCTCCCCATCTTGGATCCCTCTTAATCTCATCCACCTATTATGTCTTGCTTTTTGATTGTAAACTCTTTTGGGGCAGAGACCATCATGTATGCTTGTACAGTGCTTAGTACAATGGAGACCCACCTGGTTGTGCCATTAATGTGTTACTTTAATATAAATGTCCAACAGTAATAACAATAAGCATGCTGCAAAGTGTGTGGGGAGGGGACATATCGAACAAGGATGCTGAAGCAAATCCCCTATTCACAGGAAGCTTGCTATGGAATGTCTACTACACACACACAGCAGATAGTACATAATTTTTCAAGGTTTCAATCAAAAAACTCCTCCACAGTAAACTGCATGAATTTCCATGTATCTACCCAAGAAGGAGGAAGTGCTGAATTACTCCTGCCTGGATTTGACCTTCTGGTTTCAAGGAGTATGGACCTTTCAAACCTGATGCAAAGACTTACATTTAATATACTGTACGAATGCCCAAATATTCCTGAGAGCCCCATTCCTTTAATGGGGCTGTGGCTCAGCTACACTCCATGCCAGGCTCAATCCACCTTTCCCAGATGAAGGAGAAAATGCTGGGGTCATATGGTGCAAGCTGGGGGAGGGAGAGCTGCAGGAAGGTTCCTCCAGGAAATCCTGGCTTAGGAAAAGAATCTGCTAGGTTAAAGTCTTAGATGGTGACATCTGTTGTGTAGGCAGCAGGAGAAGCCTCTGAGACAGAGGCCTTAGGAGGGTCTGGGATACAGGACCTGGTTTACTTGTTTTGGTTGCTGTTGAACTGTGTGTGTGTTTGAACAGCTGACACATCCCTGGAATGCTGGCTCTGGTGGAAGCATCATGGATGCACTGGCTGGTGAGCTGGCCTGCCGGCTTACGTGGTGGGGAAACTGAAACAGAGACAAGCTCTGACACCAGACTTGGGGAGATCTTGTTACACGCAGCAAGAACTGTATTTAAGAATGGTTTTGTTCTTCATTTAAATTTCAAACAAGATATATTTTGAGATTACAGATGAAGAGCTAAAACAATTGTCACTACCCACATGGATCATCTGTTTCATGCTCATATGGTACGTGCTAAATAGGGCCAAACTTCAAGAAAATGTGCAGGGCTTCAGCTTTGGGCTTTTCCTTTGCCGCCCCCTCTAGCTTTTATAGAAAGCTTTTTGAACTCTTGAGCTCCTCACCCCTCCTCTCTTGTTCACTGCTCTATAAGCTTTCATGTTGACAGACACTGTACTTGTTCTCCGGAATTCCTATGAAATGGAATGGTTATAATCTGGATTATCTTCTTTTCTTAGTAGCACTGATGGTAGTTTTCAAGGGAGAATTTTCACTTGTGGCTGCTCTTCAGTTTATTTTATTTTTGCCTTTCCAGATGCTCTTTTTCACATTCCATCTTGGAACAAGTGTTGCCTCCTTTTCAGTGACTGTGTACACACAGCTCAATTGCTCATCCTCTCAGAAGAACTTTACTTTTCTTTAAAGTCTTGACATCTGTGAAGGTGGCCAGAGGCCTAGATCTTGATTTCTGAAGAAATGTTAACATGGTGGGAGGGGAAGGTTATTCACCAGAGTTACAACTTGAATGAAGTGCTCTACTTTTAATTCTGTATTCTTTATACAAAGTTCATAGCAATCTGTGAATCTAACCTTTAACCTAAATAGTTTCTTACAATAGTAATAGAAGCAGTTTGTCTAGAGGTTTGAGCAGGGGATTGGAAACCAGGACAGCTGGGTTCTAATGTCTGCCGTGTTACTAACTGTATGCGAGATTTTGAATTAAGGCACTGTGGGCACATTTTCAAGAAGCCACTGGTTTTGATTCCTATGTGCCAGTATTTAGGTACCATTGAGATTCTCCAAACACTCCCCTCAGCTGCAGCCTAACCCTGTAGGCACCTAAATTCCCTATCCACCTACATTCTCGCCAATGAAGTCCCCTAAGTTTTTGCAAGTGGGCTTGTGTAAAACTGCTTAATTACTGATTCCTCCCAAGCTGCTTGGTGACTAACTCATGCCTGAGCCCCGGTGGGATTCACAAACTGGGTGTTTCCCCTCCTATCTCGCCTGCAGGACCTGATCATGTCCAGAGAATGCCAAACCCACACAAAATGCAGCCAAAGGTGAGCAGATTGGGATTTGTGTGTGTGTGGTGGGGGGTTCTCAATAGACCCAATAGTATGGTGGGGCACTCATTTGGGCTGTTGAAGACCCTGACTCTCCGCTCTGCCTGATTTGGACCCAGGTCTCCCACATCCTTGGAGAATGCTGTAACTATCAGACTGTTGGGTATTCTGGGCAGGGTGCTCTCAAGTCCTCTTCTTCAAGGTGTTCCATGTTGTATAACTAATTCAATATTTACTGGGCCAGAAAGAGAGTGAGAATGACTTTATAGCACAGTTAGGGCACTCACCTGGGATGTGGGATGTGGGAGACCTAAGCTCCAGTTAGTGCTCTAGTGAATAACTAACCATTTTTCCAAAGTGGAACAGTTTCAATAGGTGAGATTGAGATCAATCCACCCCAAACACCTGATAGCCTAGTGGTTAGCTTGCTTACCTGGGAGACCTGCATTCAAATCCCTGCTTCAAATCAGGCAGAGTGGCGCAGTTTGTGCCAAACTACCTTTAAGGGTTGGGGCCTCTCCTTGGCATTTTATACTGGCAAACTTAGGCAGCTTGTTAGTTTCTGTGAATCCTGTTCTGAGATACCTAACTCTCTCTACACATTGATTTAGGCAGTCTGGGCCAAACTCAGGACTGTGAATTCCACTGATCAGCATGGTGCCTAATAGTTAGGTCTTGCAATGCCAAGTTCCTTTGTGAATGTAGTCACTAGGGCCTGATTTTCAGAGTGTCAAGCTGTTTAAAGTGGCTCAAGAGTGTGAGTACCAACCCCAGAGCAGATTAACAGCCAGGCCCCAGATCCCTAATTGGTTGTGAGTTACCAACCAAGTATCAAGTGCAAACTCCTCAGGCACATGACTCCTTTACATGGAGTCACAGACAGTCCCCTTGGGTACTCTGGTCTATCTTGCCATCCAGACAAGTTTGCCTTTGTGATGGATGGTACCTTACACCAAAAATCAAAATGATATTCAGGTTACTTCTAATTCTAAAGCATCAGTCACTTACCCCAGGTCAACTGCACTTTGGATCTTACAGCAAAGACAACACTTGTAGCCAATCGTATAATAAATTAAAGATTTATTAACTAAGCAAAAGAAATGAGAGTTATTTACAAGGTTAAGCAAGTAAACATTCACACACAAGGGAGTTACAGTCTTAGGTTCCAAAAGGTAACAGAAGCTGCAACCTCTATTTGTCCTCTAGGGCTAACTCAGGCCAAGCACCGGGGATCCCTTGCTTATGCATAGAAATCTTGCACTCCCAAAGTCCAAGCAGCATAGAGATACAGTTTCTTCCTGTCAGGGATGTTTAATTTCCTTCCCCTCACAGTTCAGACTGATGGAACAAGTACACATGCACATCTCCTCTTCCTGGGGATGAAGGAAGCAATTAACAAAGTCTTTGTTCTTTGATGTTTCACAATGGCTCATTTAGTTTCAATGGGCCTTCTTGCAGGCAGGACCTAACACCTTCTGTAGGAAGCTAGCATTTTACACTAGTTAGTGCTTCTTTCCTGTTTGGTGATTTCAAGTATTATTAAAATAGGTATTAGATTTATAAAAATGTGTTTTTGTCTTTATGAAATGCTTGCAAATTGCTGCATGTATTAATTTCACTTAGTATAAATTTATAACATGGGCTGTGCATTGTAAACCAACTGTAACACACAGGTGAGCCAGAGTGGTTCCCAGCTATGCATTTGTCAGTGTTCTGTTGAGGCCTAATGGCCGTTGCATGAGCAGGCACCTGATCTGCCAGCCTCACACAGTGAGCACCCAAAGCTCCAAGTGAGGTAAATGGGAACTGTAGATGGTCACACTTCTGAAAATCCTAAGTTAAGCACCCAAAATCAGAGGACACATTTGGAAATTCTGGGCCTTAACCTCTCTATCACCGCATTGTAAAATGCATATAATAATATCTGCATCATAGTGGTGTTTTGAGAGCTAACTAATTAATAATTGTGCTATTTGCCAATGCCAAGTATTCAAAGATCATGAATTAGGCCCCAACAACTGATGAATGGCTTAAAAATAATGAGATTTTAAAAAAATAATGAACTTGGAGTTCTTTGTTTTTGCCCAGTTTTGTAGCTTTTAGGGTTCAAGTTTTTAATTTTTTCTCCATGATAACAAAGGTTCCTTTTTTAAAAATGTGAAAGCTGAGATTCTCACACAGTCAGAGGATTCCAGGAGTAGGGGCTCTAAGAAAACCAATAAATATCATGCCAATTGGCAATGCTGAATATAGTGTTGTGATATCCTCAGATGGAAGTGGCTACATAGAAAGCCAAATCATGCTCATGTCAGTGGCCAATCTTTGATTCACTTCAGTGGGAGGAAAACCAAGCCCTCTGTGGCTGAGACAACTGGAGGAGGAAAGAGACCTGAAAACATCAGTTTCTATTATAAAACAAGGGTAAAAGACTCCCCTCAACTCTTTATCTCAGTGATGGAGTGGGTAGGAGAAACTACCCCTACATGCACACGTGAACTATTCCTTTCAATCTGCAGCAGAAAGCCAGCCAAGTGGAGGCTGCAGAAGAGTTCTAGGTAGAAACTTCACAAGCATAGAGAGAAGCTTTGGGGAGAATACTGTTTTCCTTTATTTATGACCATGGAGTTGCTTTTGTTTTGGTGGTGGTTTTCCATTGCAGAGTGGACAGCCTTCTTTCTTGCTAGATTGGCTGCTGTGAAGCTCATATTCTGCAGCTTTCTATGACTCCCACTTTACGGGAGGTCACATATTAATTTAGTCTAAATAGTTTCTAAAATTATCCATTATAATTTTAAAAAAAAAGCCTGTTTGCCTCTTCCACCTGTGTTTTTATTTTAATTTTTTCTTACATTATTTGTATCCTGTCAAGTAACTGGATTATTTCATGATTTCCTTTCCTCAGAAAGATTATGATTTAAAATTATGCTTAGTTTGGTCCTATTAAATTGCTATTATTTTCTTCTTGGTAATCTGACGTGTCAGTTTTGCTTATATTAAGGGATTGACACAAATAGCAGTTAAAATGTAACAGTAGTCATATACCCAACACATGACCACTAACTTGCATAGCTCACCCACTATATAAGAAACTGAATTCATATCAGCTTACTCCTGTTTGCATCAAGATAAGCATGTTGATTTATTTGGGTAGGTTACTGACAAGTGTAGACTGACCATAAAACTATCTGTAGATTTAATTCTTTCAAGGATCAAGGGGCAACATTTTATCCACTTAGTCCTGTAGATATTAATTTTTTAGATTTGCCTATTCATACTATCATTAATGAAGAAAAGCTGCAAGAGAAAACAGACCATTTTCAGGAATGTGATTCAGAACATTAACACCTTAATTTACATAAAATTAGTTACATACTGCTGCAGTAATTTAATTTGTTTGACCAGGAGTTTGCAACTGTGAAAAATAGATTCAGAAAGGCCAATCAAAGAGTTCTACATATTTTCTCCAAATGACTGATTTCTGGATATTATGATACCAGAGAGGTTTAATTACAACGCAGTTCAAAAATACAGTGGTTCCAGAATTAAACTAAATTTTTTGACTTCCTGAAAAGAGTCTGCCTCATGTTTGAAATAACTGCCATATTTTCCTCTTGTATATTCAAGAGGTCTCCTTGTGAGTGTCTGGAATATGATTATAAAAAGGCTGAACTGTACAAGGTCCATAAAAGAAAAAATCAGTAACAAATGTACAAACAAGGAATTAGTTAATACAGATCTTCACTACAAGGATAGATTCATAAGAAAAAAGACTTTTGTTTTGCTTCTTCGTTTGTTTTGTTTTAAAAATAAAAGCTAGAACCTTCCCTCACATTTGCAGGTCCCTTAAATGGGTGAAGGAGGGAAAATAAATTTCTGTTCTCTGGCTGTTGAGTTAATTGCTGTATAGGAGAGCAAATCACCCATCTTCCTCTAGCAGTAAGAATTAAAATCTGCCTCCGTATTATTTCTTTTAACTTGCATGTGCTTCAGGCAAACCAGGTTGTTCACCACCAGCCTTTAGATCAGTAATTCTCTAGTCTAATGCCTTGTCTACACTAGAAAGATGTACTGCTTTAAGTATACTGGTATAACTAAAACAGTACAATCTCCTAGTTTGGAGGCAATTATATTGGTTTAAAGATGCTTCATACTAGGTAGCTATTCCTGTATGGAAAGGGGAATATGGGATAGGGCACTGTTGATGCCGGAAAAAAGAAAGGTGCAGAAGATGTGGTTTAGCCTTCAACCTTGTTAATTTAACTAATCTGGGAACTATCCAGCAATAACTAGTACTGTGCAGGTCACAATTCCTTCCTTAATTGTTTCTCTCTGGTAGAGGGCTGCCATCAACCCTCCACAGCTGGTCCCTGGAACTTCACTGCTCTTCCTTTGTATGAGGGTTAAGGGGCTGGAGAAAGGAGATTTTCTCCTCACTGCACTAGATGTTAGGAATCCCAACCCCATTCCCCAGATTCTTTTAAGGGATGCTTTCCCCAAGTCCACTTCCAATTCTGGTTCATCAGGGAACTGGACACCACTGTAACAAGTTCCTGCACTGGGTCTTGCTACCAGAAGACACCAGCAATTAACTTGACTGCCTCCCTCCCATCCCCAGCTAGGTTCCCAGATAGTTAACTGTTCTCTCACTACCACTGGCCAAAAATATATCAGCTTCCCAGTCAGAGAGGTTTACCCCATTGTCCCTGAATAACAACTATGGTAGTTCTCGATGCTTCACACATCTTCTAGCCTTGTCAGCTTGTGGAGGCCTGGTGACTCCCTGCTATGCCCTTCATTGCAGTACTTCAGACCAGCTTACAGTCACTCCCAGGAAAATGTCCTGGATCTGCCCTAAATTTCTGTTCAGTTCCCTTACAGAATCCAAACTCATTTTCATCATGGATCCAGGAGACCCCAGTCCTGTATGGGTGGGAGGGCATGACTGCATGTAAACATGGCAAGCTCTTCTGCTGCCTTCTTGCAGTTGTTAATCCAGGCATGAGAGGGGGCTCAGGCTGGAGGGGACAGAGTTTATATACCCTCCCTCAGCTGTGCAGGGGGCCTGATGGCTAACCTGAGTCCTACTGGGCAACCCACCACCACTGCCTTTTCCCCCATAACTGCCTTTTCCCCCCACCACTCTAGACAAATTCTATATAAGCACCTGTAGGACTAGGACCTGGGACCATGGAGGTTCTAGGCCATGGCCTCTTACATATCAGCACCAGGTGATCAAATGGGGTTTCTGTTGGGAGACTCTGCAGGAAGTACAGTCAAGCAGGGCCTGAATGGAGCCCAGCCCACTGGTGGCCCATGCCCATGTATAAACAAGGGAGCCATTACAGGAAGCTGTCTCAGCAATGATGCAGATTGCCTGCTTGCTTCCACTCCAGGCCTTGCCTTACTCTGAACCTTTGGTTATGTCTACACTGCAATTAAACATCCGTGGCTGATTACACGGGCTACAGGACTGTTTAATTGTGGTGTAAATGTTTGGGCTTGGGCTGAAGCCTGGGCGCTGGGACCCTATTGCCTCACGAGGTCCCAGAGCCCAGGCTCCGGCCACCTGAGGCCAAATGTCTACACCATAATTAAACAGCCCAAGTCAGCTCATGTGGGCCAGCCACGGATGTTTAATTGCAGTGTAGACAGACCCATAGACTCTGTCTCCTGACCCCAGTTCATCCCCAACTTTGCCACTTGCTTCCTGTTTGCAACTTAGTGTCTGACCCTGATACCCTGACCCAGTTTTACCCCAGTTCTGCAACAAGTCTCCTGACTGCAACTTGGTAACTGACCAGTGCACAGCAGCCACTGGTGGTCCTGCCTTGAAGGTTTGCTCAGACTATCTTTGTGCTCCTCCTCCCACATCCAACCCTACACAGGAGATGGAAGGAGTTTCCCACCCTCTTTCCAATGGTTCCGTGACATCTTGGGAACTGCAGCTCCATGCCACCCACCTGCAGGTATAGAACCTTATGCTACAGACCCAAGCTATGCAGTTTGTAACTGAAGCACAGACCCTGCATGAGCAGTTAGCTCGGTCGCAAGCACACTCACAGGGAGAAGCAGCTACCCTATGTGCCTGAGAAAACCGCCCGTTCTCTGACCCGGCTCCCATGGATGCCATTGCCTGAACAGTTGGACAAAAATTGTTGGAAATTTCAGGGGTTCCTGAACTAAAGCAGGTTATTCTTTCTGCCCACCCGTGAATGTATTTCATACATCAGACAAAGGTGGGGCTAATAGTCAGCCTTCACAGCAGTGAAGCACTCAACTGGGCTTCCCCTCTATTGGAGCAGAACAGCCCAGTACTCCCCAATGCCTTTCTGCAAGCCAAGCCTTCTCAACCATCTCTGATGACCCACATCACATTCGCTCTGCTGAGGCTGCCCTCAGGAAGCTTTGTTGAGGCAAGGCCAGCCACCTCTTACCCGACTCACTTCTGACGGCTTGTGGCAGATGTTGACTTGAATGAGGCTGCTAAACTGCACCAGTGCTGGCTGGGACTTAATGAGGATAAACTAGCTTGCATTGAAAACCCCACCTTGCCTAGAGGCCTTTATTGAACTCACCCAGAACATCAACTCTTGTCTGAACAAGCAGAAGGAGGAAAGAAGAGGCAGCCTGATGCTCCCATATCCACCTACTAAGCCAAAGCCTGTAGAACTGAGTCCTCAATGCATGCAGGTCAACCTGGATCACTGATGCCTGAACCCAGAGGAGAAAGATCATTGCCAGCAGTTGACCCTCTGTTGTTACTGTGGGGAACCAGAACAAGCCCTTGCCTCCTTTCCAGCTGAAAAAAACTTGGGAAATGGACCAGCCTGGGACCAGTAGGAGGGTACAGCTTGAGCATCACCACACTCTATGCTCCAGAACCATCCCTCAATCCTCGAGTAGAACCTGACCCATCCCTGTAGTTGCCATAGTGGAAGGGCACTGGGAAATAATATGCTTTGATATGATCCACTCTCCAGTCTTCCCAATAATGCAAGGCATTGGTTGGAGCAACGTTACCCATGTATCTCCTGGTTGTCGAGTATTAGCTTCCCCTCTGAATATTGCCAGAAAGCTTGCCTACAACAAATCAACCAACACCCAAATGACTTGCGCCCTGGACCCCAAAACTGGATAAGAACCTTGGAAGTGAAACCCCAAATGATGGGGGGCTGATCAGAAGAAGGCAGCTTTAGACCAGAATCCCAGCCTCCCTAGCAAGTACTGAGATTACCTGGATATGTTTGAAAGGAAAAATGTGGATTTAAGGAAAAACATGGATTCACTACCTCCACACAGGGACTATGACTGTCAGAGAGACCTACAACCTGGGGCAAAGGGGACCTACAGACAGATATACACCATGTTGAACCAGTGATATCCATGAAAATCTTGCAAAGAGTTCATTCAGTGACCCACCTCTCCCACAGGAGCACCAGTCCTCTTTGTGCAAAAAATGATGGGTCAATATGCCACTGTGTAGACTTTAGCATACTAAATCAGGTGACTATTCATAACTGGTACCCCCTACCCCTCATCCCAGATCTGTTGGACCAGACCACCTGAGGACTGCCAGGATCTTCACTAAACTAGATCTTTGGGGTCCATATTATCTAGTCTGCATAAGACCTGGGGACAAATGGAAGACCACTTTTCATACCCAGTATGGGCACTTTGGATATCTAGAAATGCCATTTGGATAAACCAACACCCCCACAACATTTCAACATTTCATATTTGGGGACATCATGGACCAATACGTGATCATCTACTTTCATGATATACTAATATTTTCGGAGAGCCCTAAGCAGCACTACCATCATGTCCAGTCCATTCTGGAGAGCTTACAGAAGCATTGTTTGTATGTCAAACTAGAGAAGTGCACCTTTGACCAGGCCACCATTGACTTTTTAGGTTACATTATTTTCCCAGGGTGCATTGAGCTGGACCTTCAGAAGGTGGAAGCCATCCACAACTTGACAGCACTCCAGATCCTCCAAGAATTTCAGTGCTTCCTGGGGTTTGTGAATTTTTATAGGAGATTAATCACCAACTTCTATGAACAAATAACCTCCCTTACTCACCTCCTTCATAAAGCTGTTTAGTTCCCTTTTGTCACCAGAAGCGTTAACACCTTTTCAACCAGTTCAAGTCCATCTTCACCATGACCCCAATTCTGACAACACTCCAACCCACTCATCCATTTGTAATGGAAGCAGAAGCAGATGCCCTAGACTTCATTATGGAACTTACAGTATCCCATGGCCACACAGTAGTCTTAACACTCGTGTACCATCTGACTAAAATGACCCTACCATCTGACTAAAATGGCCCGCTTCATTCCCTGCAGACTACCTGCCCTCTGCCAAGACTACTGCCCAACTCTTGGTGCAAACCATGCTTTGTCTTCATGGACTTCCACACCACATAATTTCAGCCAAAGCCCAGAGTTTACCTCTCATTTTGGAATGAAGGGCTCTAGTCACTGGACATCCATGTATCCTCTTTCACCATACACCACCCTCAAACAGATGAACAAATCAAAAAAGGTGAACCAAGTACTAGACCAATACTTGAGTTATGTGAACTATCACCAGGATAACTGGCTCATGATCCTGCCATATGTTGAGTTTTCATATAACAATGCCAACCATGCCTTTACATGTCAGAGCCCCTTCTTCACAAATGATGGCTTTCACCCAGCTCTACCAGCAGCCTCCTCAAACACAGCCACCACCGACTGGATCCATCAGATCCATCTCATCCAGGAAGTACTCATGCTCCACCTAGAAGAGGCAAAGAAAGCTTACATGAGCCATGTGGACTGTTGACAATAGGAAGCTCTGGCATTCAGAGTAGGCCAGAAGGTGTGGCTTGCTACAAAGCATCTCCAGACCAGTTGACTCTCCTGAAAACTGGACAACCAGTTCCTGGGATCCTTCCAGATATGCCAGAAGATCAACCTGATTACCTTTAAACTACAGCTTCCCTAGTCCCTCAAAATACATGTTTCCTTTCTGAAGCCCTATACTGAGAGCCCCTTCCCCGAAGGAACCACACCAACATCTCCACTGGTCAAAGTCCAGTGTCATGAGGAGTATGAAGTGTATGCCATCTTCATTTCTCAACAGACATGTGGCCACCTGTACTGTCTCATAGATTGGGAAGGCTACAGCCCTGAGGAGCACACCTGGGAACCTGGTTCCCATGTCTACACCCCAGACCTGGTGAGGGAGTTCCAGAGGACTCACCTGCACCAGCACTACCCTGAGGGGAGGCTGGAAGAGGTGTGTGTGATGTAAGCACCTGTGGGACTAGAATTGGGACTACAGAGGTGCTAGACTGCCGATGCTTCTCCATCACCACTGGGAGCTTAGGCCAGATTTCCACTGGGGGATCCTGTGAAGCTAGACACCGCAGGAAGTACTGTCCAGCATGGCCTAAGTGATGGCCCCCCCAGCCCACTGATTGGCCCATGCTGGTGTATACACCTGGAAGCCATCACAAGGAGCTGTCTGAGCAATGATGCAGACTGCCTGCTTGCTTCTGCTCCAGACCTCACATTACTATGAACCTTAGACTTCAGTTCTTGACCCTAGTTTGTCCCTGACTTTGCTACTCACTTCCTAACTGCAGCTTGGCCACTGGCCCTGACTTTCTGGTATCCTGATCTGGCTTTACCCCAACTCTGCTACACGTCTCCTGACTGCAACTTGGTAACTGATTCGTGCACATTGGCTGCCCGTGGCCCAGCTCTGACAGTTTATGTCTGTGTCTACACTAGGAGCACTTTACTGGTATAGGGATACTAGTATAATGTACCTGCGAAGTGCTCCTAGGGTGGACACAACTCTACTGGCAAAGCAGTGAGTGAAACAAGTTATACCAGTAAAAGTGCGGCTTTGCTGTGTAACTGTTTCTATCCTAACAGCTTCTGATGGTACAGCTATGTCGGTCAGGGATCATGTATCTTCACACTCCTGACCTGACATTCTGAGGTGTAGACCTGGCCTGCCCTCCCTGCCTTTGAGGGTTCTGGGGTTGCATTATACTGTCATAACTGCATCTACATTATGGTTTTAACTGGTATAACTATGCTGGTAAAAAAAAAAATTACATCCCTAACCAATAGTGATACTGGTAAATTTTCAAGTGTAGACCAGGCTTTAGTAAAACAGTATATTTGAAATTAACCATTCACAGCAATGCCTGCTACAAAACTAGTTACTGAACTACATTTCCCAAAAGGCTCCAGGGCCTAAAGTTCAAAGTATAAGAAGCTGCATTCTGGAAGCTCCAAACTGGAAGGATGACATCTAGGTAACAGTTTCTCATCTCACTAATCAAGTGTTCTATAACAAAACCACAGATTTCCACACAACTAGATCAGGTAGATTTAAGGAACATAAATCACTGTATTATTCACCAACCGTCTCTGGATTATGTGTATTCTTCCCTGGAAAAAAGAGCCTCTAAAAATATTCCTATTTTACACAGTATATTCCTTGTCAGAGGGTAAGATTGGCATATTTCAGAATTAATCCATGACAGACCAAAAGAAAATGTGTGCTAACCTGGGCAGGGAGGGCTGTGGGGGGAGGGTGCATTGTTGGGCTTTGGAAAGCTCTCAAGATGTTTTTCATATTCATTCAATTAAGATTCCAATTATTCTTGGTTGATTTGTAGTATTTTATAAATAATGGGCCAGATAAACTGGCACAAATCAGCATAGCTCCATGAACTTCAATAGGAGTGGGAGTGATTTACACCACCTGATTTATTCAATTGGGTGCTCCGAAAGTAAATTGGTTGAATTTAAGGCAACTAAACTGTATTGTGTGGAAAATTAAAAGACTTGCTTCTTTGTGCTGCAAGAAGGTTTGCTTCCATGGTAATCCTTCCTGTTCATGTATCTAGGCCAAGCTCTTTTTCAGTATGAACCATATTTTAGTAGAGAGATCCATGTGTGGACCCGTTCTTCTCCATTTGTGATAATATAAAATCCCTGTGGTGTCTACAGCAACTGTTAACAAGGACAAACAATTGGCCATATTGAGACACCCTTACTTATGATGAATAGTATCTTTCTTCACAATGGTTCCACTGAAGGCAGTGGAATAGCTTGTGGAGAAAGATGTTACTCAGCATGAATAAAGTCTAGTCTAGTAGGATGAAAGCATTGAATATATTTTTTTTAGCAGTCTTTGTGCAATTGAGCAGCTGGAAAGGAGAGGCAGCACCATATAACCAGCCATATTTGTGGACCACGAGAGATCCACAGAAGGGAACTGCTTGAATTAAGTTACAATTTTATGAATACAGATTATCTAGGTGGGATTCACCTAAAGACTTTTGTTTTCTTATGATGGTGTAAAATGTAGTGATCTGTCTAGTGCTGGAATATGTACTGGGGTAGCAGGTTGCAATAGCAACCTCAGTTATGGGGCTGAGGGGAATGTATGAGGGATCAAAACAATAATAGTTAGTGGATAGGGTATATATTACCAGTGAATATTTGAAAATTACATGATTATAAATTACAGGGCTTTATAAAGATAAGCAAAATCATGAATATCCTGAGAATTGGCTTCTGAGGGTAGTATGAAAACTGGTCAAGTAGCTTGCTGATTTTAGTCCTACATCAAATACACAGAGAAATAGGCTTAACTAACTACCTTTTTAATGAACAGACTTGTAAGAATAACACATTGTGTGCTGAACTGAATCCTACAGGAATACATGGAGATCTTTTTAAGTGAATATCAGAAGAAGGAATACTTGTTAAAACAATAAACATCCAAGTGTAGCAAAAGGTGAAAAAATGCAAAGGAAATTTGACTGGCTGCAATGTTAGTGATCAGACTAAAACACATTTTATGAAACAGCAGTAGCTTCTGAGTGAATATCTGTTAAAAGAATAGATCCGTGAAAAAGTATACTGCATAATTTTTGTGCAACAAGGATATGTATTTAATAGGTTTCTACTCCAGATCTGATCATGTTTAGAATTATTCTGCTTTTTGTTACATTTTCTCAGTTATTTCTTAAAACTTTTTTATGCTTTCTTTGAAATATATGAACCTTTTAATGTATGGATAATTTATTCAGCTCCTAAATTTAAATGCCTTGTGGGCGTAATTTTCCTATTTTAGTTTACTTCTATAGCTGCCTTCTCTTTGTCTGGAATATATTATTCATTGTCTCCAAATTATAACAGGACTGATGTGTTAGAGTATAACTTCTTAAATTCATTTCAATATTTTAACTATTTGCATAACAATCTGGAGGGGTAGAAAGCTTCCCCAGCAATGTCTTTGTCTCAAAGAAATTGTCAGAAGACTTTTAATGCTATTAATTGTGTTTGCAGGAAAGTGCAAAATATTTTAATATGACCATGTGAATAGGAACATGAAGCTGTTTATATTCCAGTATTGTGACTTTTTTGTAATTTGAAAATGTTTGCACAAATTATGGGTTATTAAGGAAGTCTACAGATACGGAGTCTGATCCGGAAGTCCTTAACCAGGTAAAACTCTCCATTGGCCTCCATTGGCATCACTGGGGAGTTTTGTCAGAGTAAAGACTGCAGTATTGGACCCATGATTTTGATTTCACAGATTGATGAAATAGACTTTCAAACAACTTAGCAGCACATCCCCTTGGAGTATGTCAATGTCTGTGATTAACAAATATGCAGAACTCTTTCACCCACAAAAATACTTCTTTCTTTTTCTGTATTCATAGAGGGTGAAATTCAGCCAAGTGAACAGGGACAGTCCAAGGCCTCCCATACCACTTATGCTGCTCAGTGGGATAGTGGAAAGGGAAGGGAATGGGTAGAGCAGCAGCTCACAATAGGTGGAGATGGGAGGGAACAAGTGCTTACGCCCATTGAAGTATGCAGAAGGACCCTCTGCATGAGCTCCAAACAGCCATAATGGAGAGGGCTATTGGGTGCTTATGCTTGAGAGGGAAGAGGGTCAGTAGCTGCAATTCTAGCCCCTGAACTGGAATAGAAGCCCAGAGGCCCGCATGAACATTGTGAAATTTTATACAAAAAATCCCATACAACAACACACTAGGGTATCTATATCTCTATCTCCCAGTGTGTTGTATGAAACTTGTGTGTGTAACCACTACTGGTACACCTCTACCCCGATATAACGTGACCTGCTAAAACACAAATTTGGATATAACGCGGTAAAGCAGTGCTCCGGGGGGGCAGGGCTGCGCACTCCGGCAGATCAAAGCAAGTTCGATATAACACGGTTCCACCTATAACGCAGTAAGATTTTTTCTGGCTCCCGAGGACAGCGTTATATCGGGGTAGAGGTGTATATGAAATTGTGTTCCACAGATTGCTAAGGAAGCCCTAGCCATATGGCTAAGAGCCATCAAACAGATAGATATTAATAAAAAAAAGTCATAATTCCAAATTAACCAGAGAGAAGTTCTGTCTTTGTGCAGTGTGTAACACAACATGCTCCTGGTCCATGACTAGGGCTCCTAGGCACTACAGTAATAGAAATAAACAAATAAATAAATAAGTGACAATAATCCCAAAACAGTGTTAAAGTGAGAAGTGGGACCTAAATATGTTTCTGTTTTAAATGATGGGAATTTTAGCAGTGACATAACTGGGAGCTGAATAGGGTCCTTGGGTATTTGTAGTGGAGAGTCTGGCATAAATTGGGGAGTGCAAAAATCCATCTGAAGGAATGCTTTGGGAACGGACTGTGCTAACTATTGTCAGAGACCCGTGGAGATGGATGAGAGATAAGGGTTTATTGTAAAAGGCCAGGGGAGGAAGCAGTGCCGGTATAGTTCTGGTAATTTATTTTGCATACATAGTTTAAGATAATTCTTACGTACCAAATGTATTTGAAAAATAAAAGGGGTAAGTACTTTCCACTGATAAATGGAATTTGGGCAGAAGCAAATGGTTGTTTTGTTTTATAGTAAGTGCATGTTTTATTTAGAGAACTGAATACTGAGTTATTGTTAAGAAATAAGAATTGTTCACAGTAACAAGTACTGTAAGCCATCATGTTTTTGATGAGACTAAGAAGCTTGTTGTTTCTGACAGGAAATACTCATGGATGTTAAAATTATGTGCGATCTGCTCCTTTCTAAAAAAGATGTTTTTTGTTAACAAATGGCGGGCCCCTTTCTTCCCTACAAAGAATAACCAGCCTAAAGGAGAGGAAAGTCTGTGAGTCGTTATTCTTGACCTGCTGAAGTAAATGGAAGTTTTGCCACTTACATGGGGACAGAATTTCACCCCTGGCATTTCCTTTGAACTTTTCCAGTTTTGTGTGTGTGGTCTCCAGTTTCCTTCCCCACAGTGGAAGGACACAGATGCACTGCTCTTTTACTCTGCAGATTCCTTCAGAGGAAACAAGGTAGGAGATGTGCATAAATGTCTTTTTGCTTCCATTCTACTGCCTCTTCCAACTGGGCTCCTCCTGTCCCTAGAGAACAACTCCCACAGGAACTGTGCTTCCAGGGATTCTTTCTGCTATGGATGCCATCAGAATCTCTCATGAAATAGAGTTTGCAACAGGGAGAGAGAAACCGTTGAAAATGAGGATAGCCTCAAGATATATAAACTTTTGCCTACTACCCCAGCAGAATCCCCTGCCCTGCCCTGCCCCACCCCACTCCTTTCCTTTCAGGTCCAGGCAGAGGAGTTGTAAAACATTTGGGACAGGGTAACATACTGCCGGTCAGAACTCCTTCTTTCTGTGGGCACTGGCTCCTTACCATGTATATGACATGGAGGCAATTGAATTGATAACTCAGAAAAAATGTACCTGGAAGGGGAGCGGGGCTAGCTACCCTGCTCAGGAGGCTAATGGTGATCAGAACTTCATATGTCTCCTGACAGTCTTGTCAGAGTTACTCCTGGAGTTTAAGAAAGATGATTACTAACTATATACAGTACGTTGCCTCAATATTAAAGCTATATCTACTTTCCGTAGCTATTGTGAGTAATATGAAGTTTATAGAACATTTAAAAACCAAATTAACACAGACAAAATATATTGAACTAAAACTTAAATTATAAATTGTAAGCCTGGGCAATTGCCTCTCAACTCCACCACCAAAACAAAGATTATGATTATTAAGCCATTTTTCACTAGAAAAAAAGGCTTTCAGAAATGGCTTAGATTTTTTTTGTCTAGATAGAAAATAAAATGGCCTAATTAAAAAAAAGTAAAATATTATGTGTCGGTATGTTCTTAATAAGAAAGCATTATTTTCTATGGTTTGAAGAATAAATATTTTAGAATAACCAAGATATTAAAGTTTAAAATATAACTACTGCACATAAGTTTTTTGTCATAACCATGTTACTTCAGGAATCAATATATCACCTTTCTCTTAGTACTTATGGTCCCTTTCTATCCCTAATCCGCCCTCAAGAAAATATTCACTTGACTAGAATCTATGTAACCCAAAATGCATATGGGCTTGTATGCTGAACTTGGAAGCCATTTAGAAAATTACCTCTACACTTTAAAACTTCAGGTAGGTCTCACTTTATTTTGGCATATCTGGTCAAACGAAACTCATGCATGAGCAGTGTTGCCAAGGTATGATTCTATTGTGGGTCTTACAATATTTGCTTAAAGGCCCAGGTACCAGTGGCATGAAATTAGGTGAGAATCTGTTTTCATTTTTTTTAAAGTTTCTAGCCTTCATAGTTTCAGTAAAAAGTGTCAAGACATGAATCAAGTATGCCTAAAAGGGTCAGAAACCAGAAGTCAACAAATTTAGGGTTTTTTATTATTTTTAAAAACTCTCCTGGTTTTTAAGCCAATGTCAGGATTGATGGGGGGCCTGATTCATGATTTCTGAATGCTTGGGGTTTGCAATGCTTTGTAGGCTAACAAGCACAAAGCAATAAATATTATGACGCCAATGCAACATCTTCCCCTTCGTAAGCTAGCAAAAGAAGTTCTACTTGAGAAATGTCTTAACCATGTGTCATCTGAAAACATGGGATCAGGGCTGCGTGGAGCACATTCCAGAAGCAAATGCATCTAGTTATGAGATTATTGGTGTCATTAGATCCTGGAGTGAGTGATGGTAAGCTTATGAATGGCAGTAGATCAAGCAGCACATTTGGAATAGGTAGAGCTAACTCTTGGAGGAGATAATACCAAAGTCTTCCATGGATGTCTGGCCCCTGAACAATTTATAATTTAGATGCACATAGATCAAACAGTGTGACAAGTGTGAAGTATTTGGATGTGATTGTCTTCACTAGTTGATAAAGAACTCTGCATTGGAATTTGTTGAGGAAGTTGAGAGATGTGCCAGAAGCTCTATTCCAAATAGGGAAGAGTAGTCCATCTGAGGCTTAGGAAAGACCTTGTAACTCTAGGAGATAGGAGGAAGGGGGGGGAAGAGTAGCAATGTGTCTTGCAGCTGCAGCTTTTCCCCCAGTGTCATGCATGTGCCTGTTCAAATTTATGGTGGCTCACATTCTTGCTCTCAATATTTAAAGTTGCAAACATGTTCTGTCATATTTTCCACCCCTTTGCAGCTTTGACAAGCAAAATTGGCTTGGCTTGGAAATTGCCAGATTTACTCTGTAGGCTAAGGAGAATTATCCTGTAAAGTCAGAAGAAAATAGTCAAATTGTTCTCCATGGGAGCTATTGGGTGTTGAGCCCTTTTGGAGACCTGCCACCCGTGAGATGTTTAAATAGCACCTGAACTCTCTTGGAAATCTAGCTACTTCATTTAGGTGCCTACATGGGAACTGTTTGCTGCTGAGCTCTTCTCAGAATCTGACTATTCAGAACCAAGTTTTCATATTGGGTGCCAAAGTTAGGGTGCCCAGTTTCACATTTGAGTGCTCAAATGGGCATTTAAGTGCCCCAAACATGTTTTTGGGTCTATACAGTAAGTTTTATAGTTAGCACTTATGTTAAAGTGAGATAGGTGCCCAGACATAATTGTCTAAAATTGTAAATTGGCTTCTACTCATATTAGCCTCCCATATCCCATTCCTTAAAAATACTTAAGGATGAAAGGCCTAAATATTCATAAAATCATAGAAATGTAGGGCTGGGAGGGACCTTGAGAAGTCACCATGTCCAGTCCCCTGCACTAAGGCAGTACCAAGTAAACCTAGTGTTTGTCTAACTTGTTTTTAAAAGCTTCCATTTATGGGGATTCCATGACCTCCCTTGGAAGCCTGTTCCAGAGCTTAACTACTCTTCTAGTCAGAATTTTTTTGCTAATATCTAACCTAAATCTCCCTTGCTGCAGTTTAAGTCCATTACTTCTTTCCTACTTTCAGCAGACATGGAGAACAATTGATCCCTGTCCTCTTTATAACAGCCCTTAACATAATGGAAGAGTGTTATCAGGTTCCCCTCAGTCTTCGTTTCTCAAGACTAAACATGCCTAGTTTTTTTAACCTTTCCTCATAGGTCAGGTTTTCTAAACCTTTTATCATTTTTGTTGCTCTCCTCTGGACTCTTTCCAGTTTTGTCCACATATTTTCTAAATTGTGGTGCCCAGAATTGGACACAGTACTCCAGCTGGAGCCTAACCAGTGCTGAGTAGAGCGGACATTAAAAGTTATAATAATTATGAGAGAGACTGAATCTTGTTTCCTTCTGGGGATGGGAACCATAGTGTAAAATTGAGAGGTAAGCTGGTCTTGTGGTTAAGGCTGTGACTCAGAAGATCTGGATTCAGTTTGTGGCCCTATCAGAGCCTTCTATGTGACTTTGAGAAGTCACTTAATCCTTCTGTGCTACAGTTTCCTGCCTGTAAAATAGGGATAATTATATTCCCTTTCTCCTACCCTTTGTCTGCCTTGTCAGTTTAGATTGTAATCTCTTTGGGTCAGGGTTTGTCTCTTACTATGTGTTTGTACCAACACAATAGGCCCCCATCACAGTTGAGCCTCTAGGCACTTCTGCAATAAATATAATAAAATACTATAAACAAATAACCTTTCCTTTTTAAGGCATTAAACATAAATATATTAATGCACGTATTAAATGAGGTGAGGACAGTCAAGTTATAAAACAGGACCTGCAATACTTACTTTCATAAAAGCACAGAGTAGCGGAGATGAAGCACAATAATTGGGAGATAGAAGTATATTATAAGTGAATGGAGAAACAAAAATCTCAATAGAAACTGCTAAAATGATATGTTAGGAAGTCATCTATGAGCTAGTATGTATATATGTACCACATATCAACTTACCTGAAGGGCAGTGATTACCCTTGTCTTCTAGAAGTTTTTTCTGACATTGTGCCTATTCCCTCAAATATTGATTTATCAAATATACAAATATAACTTGGTAATAAACTGGGCGAATGAAAAACAATGTGCTGTGCACTATGAAATAGGTGCAAATATTTAATGATGTGTAATGTGTATTCTAAATTCCAACATGCTATTTGATGTTTTTGAAATGAACATGTCCTCTGTTATATAAAAGTTATAACTGCTGCTGGTTTGAAATGCACCAAGTCAAGATGTAGCGGTAGTCAGATGTTGATCTGATGTACAGAGGCAATGGGTCCAATTTCTGTTGAATATTTGTCTTATTTGGCAGTAAGTTAAGCAGTGTGAAAAAACTGTGCAAATGCTCTTTTGGGTCATTATGTTATTGTGCATCATCTACAATATATTAATATATCTTGAGCTTGTGTACACGTCTTGTTAAATTATTTGTTTTTAACAAATCACTTTTGAAAACCTGCACTCTTTATCACAGCCACTTCTTAAATCTAACATTTATCATAAAGTATTTTATTTATTGAATTTTATTTGCCATCAAGAGAGACAGACATGAATATAATGTTTAAAAAGATGTCTATTGATGTGAGAAAAATGCAAACCATGTGGTAGAAGCTCAGTGAGTGGGAGAAATGTAAATGTTCTCTGCATTTTATCTCACATGACAGAATGCATTATGGTCAAAATAGTGTCTTCTTTGAGACACAGGTTTCTAATATCTGCATAATGCACACTTTTATGTAAGCCTTTTATTCTGCATGCAATTGTTTAGTTAAATGCCCTACAGTCTCATTTATAAGGCTCTCTTTTATAACACCACCTTGTATCTGGGTACTGTACCTTGGCTACATATAACCTAATTATAATTACCCTGACAGTATATAACACCTTCTTATAACCCCCCCTCAATGTGATATGGGGTGCAGTATATATTGATGTCAAAAGCAAGCTATTTTCATGAGACAATTAATTGTCTTTGACTCAGGGCCTGCATATCCCTCCAATTAGTACAAACGGCAGGGTGCAATTCTAGAATTCTGCAGAGTTAGCAGCTACTGCTATTATGTGGAATTTAGAGCATTTAAATAAGTTCCAGTACATGTTCCGGTTTGCTTCAATTTGTTAAAATCAATAGTCACTATCTGTGCATCATTTTTGCATCAGGATAATGCACATGGATTTAAGATTGTGTGAGCTTCTTTCTTCCTGTCAACAAATAGATTAAATTATAATTTTAGCCCTTCATATCTGATGAGTTCCATTGACTACAACTGAGGAAGAGCTCAAAGTTAAAGCATTCTTTGTAGCAGTTCAGTAGTTCAGCAAGGACACGCAATGAGAACAATTTTAGTGGACCAAATTAAAAAATCTGATGCTCTACTTCCATTTCAAATGGATTGTCTTGACAGTAAATTCTTATAACCCGATATGTAAATGCAAAAACTAGAATGTTAGTTATATTTTAATAGATTTTCACATTTTGTTATATATGAAAATGAAGGACTCAATTGTTCTTCCCTACCATGCACAAATTAGATATAGTCTCATATGTTATGGATCTGAGCTTCACAGCCAGCCAAATTGTTTAGAAAAACTTGAAGTGTTAACCAGTCTTGCTGTGGTCAGTGTTAGCAGCTGGGTCACAGAGAGCTGAGTAGTAGGGAACTGATGAAAAGCCCACTGAAGTCATTTGAGACTCCTGCTCCTTTCAACAGGCTTTGGATGAGGTCCTAATAAACAGAAGAGTAAGAGGTATACTTCATTCTCCTTCCTGGTGGAACTTCAGTCCAATTCAAGAAGGCTCTCGATGTCTCAAATTGCATTGTTTAAATAAAATCTTAAATGGCAGAGTGACACTCCTGTGCACCAATGCATGACCAGCTGGTTTACAGACCCATCTGACCACACTTATAAATGCTATTGATGGATTCAGATTGCATATAGTCACCTTGTTTGGTATCACTTCCTCTCCCTACTCCTGTTCTCTCTCTCTCTTTCTATGCTGTTTTTAGTTTGTTTCATTTTAGACTTTGCTGTCCTTCACAAATCTCAGCTTTACCTTTCAGGAGGAGTTCTAATCTAATGTATCATACACATATGTTAACAGGCCTATTCCTGAACTGATGTACAAAATTAGTTCTGTTTCTTTGTTTTCAGTATGTACAATTTAATGAAAAAGTTTATTTCAAATATGCCTGTGGCTTATTAGGGTTCATTTTCCATCTGACCAAGGGTCTTATAACCGGTCTCTTTTTCGTAGCCCTTTAAAAACCATTCTGGGCTTAAAAGACAGCCTAGTTATACAACATTGTTCCTAGCAGCTAACCAGCCATGGTGGCCATCTGGGTATAATTGAAGTCAGGAAATTCAGTAAGCTTGTTCTGTGGAGCTTCCTGGGACCATTTGTAAATTAATATTTCATATATGGCTAGGGACTAGGCAATATAGATGCTTTGTAAGATGTGGTAGCCTGAAGCCATCTGGCTGTGGACCCCAATATTTTTCCAATAGCCAAATAGAAGTCTATGGAATTTCTACATCTTAACACCTGTGGGGCCTACTTTCTGCTGAGATGGACCCTTAAGTGTGTATTCTCCCAATGATGCATGGAGGACATAAGCTCGTAACACCCATTAACATTAATGGGAGTTATCCACGTAAATCCCTTGCACATCAATGACAGAACAGGCCCCTTTCGATTTTAGAAATCTTTTCTACAAGGATTTCCCTGGTGTCTAGTATGGGCATATAAATGGCTATTTTATTGTATTAAATATGTATCACATCCATCATTTTAAATGCTGTGCCGTGATGAAGGCTTCTCTGTTCTGGGATCAGTTCTGAAAATATTTAAGCTTGGCAACCTAAACAAGCTTCAGTTGAATAAGCCTAAGGGCCCCATTCATGGAAACGTTATATACCATTTATGCTTGATTTTTACTTAAATTACTCAGGAAAAAGTGTGAAGAATATTGTTTTGGAGCAAATTACAGGCTTTTAATATTCATTAATCCACGTTCTCAACTCTTAGTGGTGACTTTTCCATTATTCATCTGAGGACAACTCTATGCAAACTGAGAAAGGAAAAAAAAATCAGAAGAAGTGTTTATAGCTTGAATTACTACAAACAACTGTATACTTGTTGATTAAAAATATAAATAAAACTTTCTGGGATGGACAGAACATGATGATGATGATGATAATTGATGATGAAATAATGAACCCTTTAGCTGGCATGAACACTTCAGAAATTTTGTCCTATAACATTAATTTGATTACTTGGGGAAGGGATGCACCAATATGCTTTGCTTATTACGCTTTTTAAAATACCAAATACCAGAAGACAAAAATAACAAGGGAAGGACAGTACAAAGGGAATATAACAGTGAAGCAACTACATATATATGCTTTTCCTTTAATAGTGGCATATGCTATTTTATTGGCATTTTGCTAGCTTAATTAAAAATAAGTGCACTACATGCTTGTGTCTGTTAAAATATAGCCGGTGAGTTGAAACAGAAACACTCACAGAAATTCCAGGGACTGGTTGTTGATGCATTAGCCACCTTTTTTGAACATCTTATTTGTTCTCAAAATCAGTTTATTTTTACTCTGTAGCTATCTTTTTCTTTTCTTGCATTTTGAATTTTATATTTTAAATATTACAAATAGACGGTGTTCAATTAGGTTTTTTTTTACTTGATTAAGAACTAAGACTGAAAATATTTTTATTTCAAATGTTTTCATATGGCATTTTTTACGACAGTAGATTTTTGTAATTTAAACTAAATTATTTTGAATACATTTTATGCAACCTATCTGCAGTCAGATTTCACCATGGTATTAAATGTAATTGTATATAGATTCAACCACAGGGTATACAATCTGCAAGCTTTTTTTTGTTTTAATGAACTATGAAAGAATCTGCTTATAGCTACCCTGACACCCATATCATAATGCATATACTGTATAATATTATACAGTGGGAATGAAAGATAATTTTAGGACACAATTAAGATTAGTATATGCAGTACCCTCAT